>NW_028128290.1:0-64570 GCF_965231255.1 Vanellus vanellus
AAAGCTGGACGTTTGTCTTTTTTGCTCCGGAGGGCGTCGAAAGCGAAAACAGGTTCTTTTGAGGATGGAGTCCGCAGGAAAGCAGAGAGGGCCAAATTGTCTGTGGCATTTGAAAGAGTTCCAGGAGGCAGTGAGAACCAGCATTACTTTTCCCCGCTGGCACCTTTGCTGCGGCAGCAAAAGCTGGACGTTTGTCTTTTTACCACCGGAGGGCGCCGAAAGTGAAAAAAGGCGCTTTTGAGGATAGAGTCCGCAGGAAAGCAGAGAGGGCCAAATTGTCTGTGGCATTTGAAAGGGTTCCAGGAGGCAGTGAGAACCAGCATTACTTTTCCCCGCTGGCACCTTTGCTGTGGCAGCAAAAGCTGGACGTTTGTCTTTTTTGCTCCGGAGGCTGCCGAAAGCGAAAACAGGTGCTTTTGAGGATGGAGTCCGCAGGAAAGCAGAGAGGGCCAAATTGTCTGGGGCATTTGAAGAGGTTCCAGGAGGCAGTGAGAACCAGCATTACTTTTCCCCGCTGGCACCTTTGCTGTGGCAGCAAAAGCTGGACGTTTGTCTTTTTTGCTCCAGAGGCTGCCGAAAGTGAAAACAGGTGCTTTTGAGGATGGAGTCCGCAGCAAAGCAGAGAGGGCCAAATTGTCTGTGGCATTTGAAGAGGTTCCAGGAGGCAGTGAGAACCAGCATTACTTTTCCCCGCTGGCACCTTTGCTGTGGCAGCAAAAGCTGGACGTTTGTCTTTTTTGCTCCGGAGGCTGCCGAAAGCGAAACAGGTGCTTTTGAGGATGGAGTCCGCAGGAAAGCAGAGAGGGCCAAATTGTCTGTGGCATTTGAAAGGGTTCCAGGAGGCAGTGAGAACCAGCATTACTTTTCCCCGCTGGCACCTTTGCTGTGGCAGCAAAAGCTGGACGTTTGTCTTTTTTGCTCCGGAGGCTGCCGAAAGCGAAAACAGCTGCTTTTGAGGATGGAGTCCGCAGGAAAGCAGAGAGGGCCAAATTGTCTGTGTCATTTGAAAGGGTTCCAGGAGGCAGTGAGAACCAGCATTACTTTTCCCCGCTGGCACCTTTGCTGTGGCAGCAAAAGCTGGACGTTTGTCTTTTTTGCTCCGGAGGCTGCCGAAAGCGAAAACAGGTTCTTTTGAGGATGGAGTCCGCAGGAAAGCAGAGAGGGCCAAATTGTCTGTGGCATTTGAAAGGGTTCCAGGAGGCAGTGAGAACCAGCATTACTTTTCCCCGCTGGCACCTTTGCTGTGGCAGCAAAAGCTGGACGTTTGTCTTTTTTGCTCCGGAGGCTGCCGAAAGCGAAAACAGGTGCTTTTGAGGATGGAGTCCGCAGGAAAGCAGAGAGGGCCAAATTGTCTGTGGCATTTGAAAGGGTTCCAGGAGGCAGTGAGAACCAGCATTACTTTTCCCCGCTGGCACCTTTGCTGTGGCAGCAAAAGCTGGACGTTTGTCTTTTTGCTCCGGAGGCTGCCGAAAGCGAAAACAGGTGCTTTTGAGGATGGAGTCCGCAGGAAAGCAGAGAGGGCCAAATTGTCTGGGGCATTTGAACAGGTTCCAGGAGGCAGTGAGAACCAGCATTACTTTTCCCCGCTGGCACCTTTGCTGTGGCAGCAAAAGCTGGACGTTTGTCTTTTTTGCTCCGGAGGCTGCCGAAAGCGAAAACAGGTGCTTTTGAGGATGGAGTCCGCAGGAAAGCAGAGAGGGCCAAATTGTCTGTGGCATTTGAAAGGGTTCCAGGAGGCAGTGAGAACCAGCATTACTTTTCCCCGCTGGCACCTTTGCTGTGGCAGCAAAAGCTGGACGTTTGTCTTTTTGCTCCGGAGGCTGCCGAAAGCGAAAACAGGTGCTTTTGAGGATGGAGTCCACAGGAAAGCAGAGAGGGCCAAATTGTCTGGGCATTTGAACAGGTTCCAGGAGGCAGTGAGAACCAGCATTACTTTTCCCCGCTGGCACCTTTGCTGTGGCAGCAAAAGCTGGACGTTTGTCTTTTTTGCTCCGGAGGCTGCCGAAAGTGAAAAACAGGTGCTTTTGAGGATGGAGTCCGCAGGAAAAGCAGAGAGGGCCAAATTGTCTGTGGCATTTGAAAGAGTTCCAGGAGGCAGTGAGAACCAGCATCACTTTTCTTCGCTGGCACCTTTGCTGTGGCAGCAAAAGCTGGACGTTTGTCTTTTTTACCACCGGAGGGCGCCGAAAGTGAAAAAAGGCGCTTTTGAGGATAGAGTCCGCAGGAAAGCAGAGAGGGCTTAATTGTCTGGGGCATTTGAAAGGGTTCCAGGAGGCAGTGAGAACCAGCATTACTTTTCCCCGCTGGCACCTTTGCTGTGGCAGCAAAAGCTGGACGTTTGTCTTTTTTTGCTCCGGAGGCTGCCGAAAGCGAAAACAGGTGCTTTTTGAGGATGGAGTCCACAGGAAAGCAGAGAGGGCCAAATTGTCTGGGGCATTTGAAACAGGTTCCAGGAGGCAGTGAGAACCAGCATTACTTTTTCCCCGCTGGCACCTTTGCTGTGGCAGCAAAAGCTGGACGTTTGTCTTTTTTGCTCCGGAGGCTGCCGAAAGCGAAAACAGGTGCTTTTGAGGATGGAGTCCGCAGGAAAGCAGAGAGGCCAAATTGTCTGGGGCATTTGAAAGGGTTCCAGGAGGCAGTGAGAACCAGCATTACTTTTCCCCGCTGGCACCTTTGCTGTGGCAGCAAAAGCTGGACGTTTGTCTGTTTTGCTCCGGAGGCTGCCGAAAGCGAAAATAGGTGCTTTTGAGGATGGAGTCCGCAGGAAAGCAGAGAGGGCCAAATTGTCTGTGGCATTTGAAAGAGTTCCAGGAGGCAGTGAGAAACCAGCATCACTTTTCCCCGCTGGGACCTTTGCTGTGGCAGCAAAAGCTGGACGTTTGTCTTTTTACCACCGGAGGGCGCCGAAAGTGAAAAAAGGCGCTTTTGAGGATAGAGTCCGCAGGAAAGCAGAGAGGGCTTAATTGTCTGGGCATTTGAAAGGGTTCCAGGAGGCAGTGAGAACCAGCATTACTTTTCCCCGCTGGCACCTTTGCTGTGGCAGCAAAAGCTGGACGTTTGTCTTTTTTGCTCCGGAGGGCGCCGAAAGCAAAAATAGGTTCTTTTGAGGATGGAGTCCGCAGGAAAGCAGAGAGGGCCAAATTGTCTGTGGCATTTGAAAGGGTTCCAGGAGGCAGTGAGAACCAGCATTACTTTTCCCCGCTGGCACATTTGCTGTGGCAGCAAAAGCTGGACGTTTGTCTTTTTACCACCGGAGGGCGCCGAAAGTGAAAAAAGGCGCTTTTGAGGATAGAGTCCGCAGGAAAGCAGAGAGGGCCAAATTGTCTGTGGCATTTGAAAGGGTTCCAGGAGGCAGTGACAACCAGCATACTTTTCCCCGCTGGCACCTTTGCTGTGGCAGCAAAAGCTGGACGTTTGTCTTTTTTGCTCCGGAGGCTGCCGAAAGCGAAAACAGGTGCTTTTGAGGATGGAGTCCGCAGGAAAGCAGAGAGGGCCAAATTGTCTGTGGCATTTGAAAGGGTTCCAGGAGGCAGTGAGAACCAGCATTACTTTTCCCCGCTGGCACCTTTGTTGTGGCAGCAAAAGCTGGACGTTTGTCTTTTTTGCTCCGGAGGCTACCGAAAGCGAAAACAGGTGCTTTTGAGGATGAGTCCGCAGGAAAGCAGAGAGGTCCAAATTGTCTGTGGCATTTAAAAGAGGTTCCAGGAGGCAGTGAGGACCAGCATCATATTTCCTTGCTGGCACCTTTGCTGTGGCAGCAAAAGCTGGACGTTTGTCTTTTTTGCTCCGGAGGGCGTCGAAAGCGAAAACAGGTTCTTTTGAGGATGGAGTCCGCAGGAAAGCAGAGAGGGCCAAATTGTCTGTGGCATTGAAAGAGTTCCAGGAGGCAGTGAGAACCAGCATTACTTTTCCCCGCTGGCACCTTTGCTGCGGCAGCAAAAGCTGGACGTTTGTCTTTTTACCACCGGAGGGCGCCGAAAGTGAAAAAAGGCGCTTTTGAGGATAGAGTCCGCAGGAAAGCAGAGAGGGCCAAATTGTCTGGGGCATTTGAAAGGGTTCCAGGAGGCAGTGAGAACCAGCATTACTTTTCCCCGCTGGCACCTTTGCTGTGGCAGCAAAAGCTGGACGTTTGTCTTTTTTGCTCCGGAGGCTGCCGAAAGCGAAAACAGGTGCTTTTGAGGATGGAGTCCGCAGGAAAGCAGAGAGGGCCAAATTGTCTGGGGCATTTGAACAGGTTCCAGGAGGCAGTGAGAACCAGCATTACTTTTCCCGCTGGCACCTTTGCTGTGGCAGCAAAAGCTGGACGTTTGTCTTTTTGCTCCAGAGGCTGCCGAAAGTGAAAACAGGTGCTTTTGAGGATGGAGTCCGCAGCAAAGCAGAGAGGGCCAAATTGTCTGTGGCATTTGAAGAGGTTCCAGGAGGCAGTGAGAACCAGCATTACTTTTCCCGCTGGCACCTTTGCTGTGGCAGCAAAAGCTGGACGTTTGTCTTTTTTGCTCCGGAGGCTGCCGAAAGCGAAAACAGGTGCTTTTGAGGATGGAGTCCGCAGGAAAGCAGAGAGGGCCAAATTGTCTGTGGCATTTGAAAGGGTTCCAGGAGGCAGTGAGAACCAGCATTACTTTTCCCCGCTGGCACCTTTGCTGTGGCAGCAAAAGCTGGACGTTTGTCTTTTTTGCTCCGGAGGCTGCCGAAAGCGAAAACAGGTGCTTTTGAGGATGGAGTCCGCAGGAAAGCAGAGAGGGCCAAATTGTCTGTGGCATTTGAAAGGGTTCCAGGAGGCAGTGAGAACCAGCATTACTTTTCCCCGCTGGCACCTTTGCTGTGGCAGCAAAAGCTGGACGTTTGTCTTTTTTGCTCCGGAGGCTGCCGAAAGCGAAAACAGGTGCTTTTGAGGATGGAGTCCGCAGGAAAGCAGAGAGGGCCAAATTGTCTGGGGCATTTGAACAGGTTCCAGGAGGCAGTGAGGACCAGCATTACTTTTCCCCGCTGGCACCTTTGCTGTGGCAGCAAAAGCTGGACGTTTGTCTTTTTTGCTCCGGAGGCTGCTGAAAGCGAAAACAGGTGCTTTTGAGGATGGAGTCCACAGGAAAGCAGAGAGGGCCAAATTGTCTGGGGCATTTGAACAGGTTCCAGGAGGCAGTGAGAACCAGCATTACTTTTCCCCGCTGGCACCTTTGCTGTGGCAGCAAAAGCTGGACGTTTGTCTTTTTTGCTCCGGAGGCTGCCGAAAGTGAAAACAGGTGCTTTTGAGGATGGAGTCCGCAGGAAAGCAGAGAGGGCCAAATTGTCTGTGGCATTTGAAAGAGTTCCAGGAGGCAGTGAGAACCAGCATCACTTTTCTTCGCTGGCACCTTTGCTGTGGCAGCAAAAGCTGGACGTTTGTCTTTTTACCACCGGAGGGCGCCGAAAGTGAAAAAAGGCGCTTTTGAGGATAGAGTCCGCAGGAAAGCAGAGAGGGCTTAATTGTCTGGGGCATTTGAAAGGGTTCCAGGAGGCAGTGAGAACCAGCATTACTTTTCCCCGCTGGCACCTTTGCTGTGGCAGCAAAAGCTGGACGTTTGTCTTTTTTGCTCCGGAGGCTGCCGAAAGCGAAAACAGGTGCTTTTGAGGATGGAGTCCACAGGAAAGCAGAGAGGGCCAAATTGTCTGGGGCATTTGAACAGGTTCCAGGAGGCAGTGAGAACCAGCATTACTTTTCCCCGCTGGCACCTTTGCTGTGGCAGCAAAAGCTGGACGTTTGTCTTTTTTGCTCTGGAGGCTGCCGAAAGCGAAAACAGGTGCTTTTGAGGATGGAGTCCGCAGGAAAGCAGAGAGGGCCAAATTGTCTGGGGCATTTGAAAGAGTTCCAGGAGGCAGTGAGAACCAGCATCACTTTTCTTCGCTGGCACCTTTGCTGTGGCAGCAAAAGCTGGACGTTTGTCTTTTTACCACCGGAGGGCGCCGAAAGTGAAAAAAGGCGCTTTTGAGGATAGAGTCCGCAGGAAAGCAGAGAGGGCTTAATTGTCTGTGGCATTTGAAAGGGTTCCAGGAGGCAGTGAGAACCAGCATTACTTTTCCCCGCTGGCACCTTTGCTGTGGCAGCAAAAGCTGGACGTTTGTCTTTTTTGCTCCGGAGGTTGCCAAAAGCGAAAACAGGTGCTTTTGAGGATGGAGTCCGCAGGAAAGCAGAGAGGGCCAAATTGTCTGTGGCATTTGAAAGGGTTCCAGGAGGCAGTGAGAACCAGCATTACTTTTCCCCGCTGGCACCTTTGCTGTGGCAGCAAAAGCTGGACGTTTGTCTTTTTTGCTCCGGAGGCTGCCGAAAGCGAAAACAGGTGCTTTTGAGGATGGAGTCCGCAGGAAAGCAGAGAGGGCCAAATTGTCTGTGGCATTTGAAAGGGTTCCAGGAGGCAGTGAGAACCAGCATTACTTTTCCCTGCTGGCACCTTTGCTGTGGCAGCAAAAGCTGGACGTTTGTCTTTTTTGCTCCGGAGGGCGCCGAAAGCAAAAATAGGTTCTTTTGAGGATGGAGTCCGCAGGAAAGCAGAGAGGGCCAAATTGTCTGTGGCATTTGAAAGGGTTCCAGGAGGCAGTGAGAACCAGCATTACTTTTCCCCGCTGGCACCTTTGCTGTGGCAGCAAAAGCTGGACGTTTGTCTTTTTTGCTCCGGAGGCTGCCGAAAGCGAAAACAGCTGCTTTTGAGGATGGAGTCCGCAGGAAAGCAGAGAGGGCCAAATTGTCTGGGGCATTTGAAAGGGTTCCAGGAGGCAGTGAGAACCAGCATTACTTTTCCCCGCTGGCACCTTTGTTGTGGCAGCAAAAGCTGGACGTTTGTCTTTTTTGCTCCGGAGGCTACCGAAAGCGAAAACAGGTGCTTTTGAGGATGGAGTCCGCAGGAAAGCAGAGAGGGCCAAATTGTCTGTGGCATTTAAAGAGGTTCCAGGAGGCAGTGAGGACCAGCATCATATTTCTTTGCTGGCACCTTTGTTGTGGCAGCAAAAGCTGGACGTTTGTCTTTTTTGCTCCGGAGGCTACCGAAAGCGAAAACAGGTGCTTTTGAGGATGGAGTCCGCAGGAAAGCAGAGAGGGCCAAATTGTCTGTGGCATTTGAAGGAGTACCAGGAGGCAGTGAGAACCAGCATTACTTTTCCCCGCTGGCACCTTTGCTGTGGCAGCAAAAGCTGGACGTTTGTCTTTTTTGCTCCGGAGGGCGCCGAAAGCAAAAATAGGTTCTTTTGAGGATGGAGTCCGCAGGAAAGCAGAGAGGGCCAAATTGTCAGGGGCATTTGAAAGGGTTCCAGGAGGCAGTGAGAACCAGCATTACTTTTCCCCGCTGGCACCTTTGCTGTGGCAGCAAAAGCTGGACGTTTGTCTTTTTTGCTCCGGAGGCTGCCGAAAGCGAAAACAGGTGCTTTTGAGGATGGAGTCCGCAGGAAAGCAGAGAGGGCCAAATTGTCTGGGGCATTTGAAGAGGTTCCAGGAGGCAGTGAGAACCAGCATTACTTTTCCCCGCTGGCACCTTTGCTGTGGCAGCAAAAGCTGGACGTTTGTCTTTTTTGCTCCGGAGGCTGCCGAAAGCGAAAACAGGTGCTTTTGAGGATGGAGTCCGCAGGAAAGCAGAGAGGGCCAAATTGTCTGTGGCATTTGAAAGGGTTCCAGGAGGCAGTGAGAACCAGCATTACTTTTCCCCGCTGGCACCTTTGCTGTGGCAGCAAAAGCTGGACGTTTGTCTTTTTTGCTCCGGAGGCTGCCGAAAGCGAAAACAGGTGCTTTTGAGGATGGAGTCCACAGGAAAGCAGAGAGGGCCAAATTGTCTGTGGCATTTGAAAGGGTTCCAGGAGGCAGTGAGAACCAGCATTACTTTTCCCCGCTGGCACCTTTGCTGTGGCAGCAAAAGCTGGACGTTTGTCTCTTTTGCTCCGGACGCTGCCGAAAGCGAAAATAGGTGCTTTTGAGGATGGAGTCCGCAGGAAAGCAGAGAGGGCCAAATTGTCTGTGGCATTTGAAAGAGTTCCAGGAGGCAGTGAGAACCAGCATTACTTTTCCCCGCTGGCACATTTGCTGTGGCAGCAAAAGCTGGACGTTTGTCTTTTTACCACCGGAGGGCGCCGAAAGTGAAAAAAGGCGCTTTTGAGGATAGAGTCCGCAGGAAAGCAGAGAGGGCCAAATTGTCAGGGGCATTTGAAAGGGTTCCAGGAGGCAGTGAGAACCAGCATTACTTTTCCCCGCTGGCACCTTTGCTGTGGCAGCAAAAGCTGGACGTTTGTCTTTTTTGCTCCGGAGGCTGCCGAAAGCGAAAACAGCTGCTTTTGAGGATGGAGTCCGCAGGAAAGCAGAGAGGGCCAAATTGTCTGGGGCATTTGAAAGGGTTCCAGGAGGCAGTGAGAACCAGCATTACTTTTCCCCGCTGGCATCTTTGTTGTGGCAGCAAAAGCTGGACGTTTGTCTTTTTTGCTCCGGAGGCTACCGAAAGCGAAAACAGGTGCTTTTGAGGATGGAGTCCGCAGGAAAGCAGAGAGGGCCAAATTGTCTGTGGCATTTAAAGAGGTTCCAGGAGGCAGTGAGGACCAGCATCATATTTCCTTGCTGGCACCTTTGCTGTGGCAGCAAAAGCTGGACGTTTGTCTTTTTTGCTCCGGAGGCTGCCGAAAGCGAAAACAGGTTCTTTTGAGGATGGAGTCCGCAGGAAAGCAGAGAGGGCCAAATTGTCTGTGGCATTTGAAAGAGTTCCAGGAGGCAGTGAGAACCAGCATTACTTTTCCCCGCTGGCACCTTTGCTGCGGCAGCAAAAGCTGGACGTTTGTCTTTTTACCACCGGACGGCGCCGAAAGTGAAAAAAGGCGCTTTTGAGGATAGAGTCCGCAGGAAAGCAGAGAGGGCCAAATTGTCTGTGGCATTTGAAAGGGTTCCAGGAGGCAGTGAGAACCAGCATTACTTTTCCCCGCTGGCACCTTTGCTGTGGCAGCAAAAGCTGGACGTTTGTCTTTTTTGCTCCGGAGGCTGCTGAAAGCGAAAACAGGTGCTTTTGAGGATGGAGTCCGCAGGAAAGCAGAGAGGGCCAAATTGTCTGGGGCATTTGAAGAGGTTCCAGGAGGCAGTGAGAACCAGCATTACTTTTCCCCGCTGGCACCTTTGCTGTGGCAGCAAAAGCTGGACGTTTGTCTTTTTTGCTCCGGAGGCTGCCGAAAGCGAAAACAGCTGCTTTTGAGGATGGAGTCCGCAGGAAAGCAGAGAGGGCCAAATTGTCTGTGGCATTTGAAAGGGTTCCAGGAGGCAGTGAGAACCAGCATTACTTTTCCCCGCTGGCACCTTTGCTGTGGCAGCAAAAGCTGGACGTTTGTCTTTTTTGCTCCGGAGGGCGCCGAAAGGGAAAATAGGTTCTTTTGAGGATGGAGTCCGCAGCAAAGCAGAGAGGGCCAAATTGTCTGTGGCATTTGAAAGGGTTCCAGGAGGCAGTGAGAACCAGCATTACTTTTCCCCGCTGGCACCTTTGCTGTGGCAGCAAAAGCTGGACGTTTGTCTTTTTTGCTCCGGAGGCTGCCGAAAGCGAAAACAGGTGCTTTTGAGGATGGAGTCCGCAGGAAAGAAGAGAGGGCCAAATTGTCTGGGGCATTTGAAAGGGTTCCAGGAGGCAGTGAGAACCAGCATTACTTTTCCCCGCTGGCACCTTTGCTGTGGCAGCAAAAGCTGGACCTTTGTCTTTTTTGCTCCGGAGGCTGCCGAAAGCGAAAACAGGTGCTTTTGAGGATGGAGTCCGCAGGAAAGCAGAGAGGGCCAAATTGTCTGGGGCATTTGAACAGGTTCCAGGAGGCAGTGAGAACCAGCATTACTTTTCCCCGCTGGCACCTTTGCTGTGGCAGCAAAAGCTGGACGTTTGTCTTTTTTGCTCCGGAGGCTGCCGAAAGCGAAAACAGGTGCTTTTGAGGATGGAGTCCGCAGGAAAGCAGAGAGGGCCAAATTGTCTCTGGCATTTGAAAGAGTTCCAGGAGGCAGTGAGAACCAGCATCACTTTTCTTCGCTGGCACCTTTGCTGTGGCAGCAAAAGCTGGACGTTTGTCTTTTTACCACCGGACGGCGCCGAAAGTGAAAAAAGGCGCTTTTGAGGATAGAGTCCGCAGGAAAGCAGAGAGGGCTTAATTGTCTGTGGCATTTGAAAGGGTTCCAGGAGGCAGTGAGAACCAGCATTACTTTTCCCCGCTGGCACCTTTGCTGTGGCAGCAAAAGCTGGACGTTTGTCTTTTTTGCTCCGGAGGTTGCCAAAAGCGAAAACGGGTGCTTTTGAGGATGGAGTCCGCAGGAAAGCAGAGAGGGCCAAATTGTCTGTGGCATTTGAAGAGGTTCCAGGAGGCAGTGAGAACCAGCATTACTTTTCCCCGCTGGCACCTTTGCTGTGGCAGCAAAAGCTGGACGTTTGTCTCTTTTGCTCCGGAGGCTGCCGAAAGCGAAAACAGCTGCTTTTGAGGATGGAGTCCGCAGGAAAGCAGAGAGGGCCAAATTGTCTGTGGCATTTGAAAGAGTTCCAGGAGGCAGTGAGAACCAGCATTACTTTTCCCCGCTGGCACATTTGCTGTGGCAGCAAAAGCTGGACGTTTGTCTTTTTACCACCGGAGGGCGCCGAAAGTGAAAAAAGGCGCTTTTGAGGATAGAGTCCGCAGGAAAGCAGAGAGGGCCAAATTGTCTGTGGCATTTGAAAGGGTTCCAGGAGGCAGTGAGAACCAGCATTACTTTTCCCCGCTGGCACCTTTGCTGTGGCAGCAAAAGCTGGACGTTTGTCTTTTTTGCTCCGGAGGCTGCCGAAAGCGAAAACAGGTGCTTTTGAGGATGGAGTCCGCAGGAAAGCAGAGAGGGCCAAATTGTCTGTGGCATTTGAAAGAGTTCCAGGAGGCAGTGAGAACCAGCATTACTTTTCCCCGCTGGCACCTTTGCTGGGGCAGCAAAAGCTGGACGTTTGTCTTTTTACCACCGGACGGCGCCGAAAGTGAAAACAGGTGCTTTTGAGGATGGAGTCCGCAGCAAAGCAGAGAGGGCCAAATTGTCTGTGGCATTTGAAAGGGTTCCAGGAGGCAGTGAGAACCAGCATTACTTTTCCCCGCTGGTACCTTTGCTGTGGCAGCAAAAGCGTGACGTTTGTCTTTTTTGCTCCGGAGGGCGCCGAAAGCAAAAATAGGTTCTTTTGAAGATGGAGTCCGCAGGAAAGCAGAGAGGGCCAAATTGTCTGTGGCATTTGAAAGGGTTCCAGGAGGCAGTGAGAACCAGCATTACTTTTCCCCGCTGGCACCTTTGCTGTGGCAGCAAAAGCTGGACGTTTGTCTTTTTTGCTCCGGAGGCTGCCGAAAGCGAAAACAGGTTCTTTTGAGGATGGAGTCCGCAGGAAAGCAGAGAGGGCCAAATTGTCTGTGTCATTTGAAAGGGTTCCAGGAGGCAGTGAGAACCAGCATTACTTTTCCCCGCTGGCACCTTTGCTGTGGCAGCAAAAGCTGGACGTTTGTCTTTTTTGCTCCGGAGGCTGCCGAAAGCGAAAACAGGTGCTTTTGAGGATGGAGTCCGCAGGAAAGCAGAGAGGGCCAAATTGTCTGTGGCATTTGAAAGGGTTCCAGGAGGCAGTGAGAACCAGCATTACTTTTCCCCGCTGGCACCTTTGCTGTGGCAGCAAAAGCTGGACGTTTGTCTTTTTTGCTCCGGAGGCTGCCGAAAGCGAAAACAGGTGCTTTTGAGGATGGAGTCCACAGGAAAGCAGAGAGGGCCAAATTGTCTGTGGCATTTGAAAGGGTTCCAGGAGGCAGTGAGAACCAGCATTACTTTTCCCCGCTGGCACCTTTGCTGTGGCAGCAAAAGCTGGACGTTTGTCTTTTTACCACCGGAGGGCGCCGAAAGTGAAAAAAGGCGCTTTTGAGGATAGAGTCCGCAGGAAAGCAGAGAGGGCTTAATTGTCTGGGGCATTTGAAAGGGTTCCAGGAGGCAGTGAGAACCAGCATCACTTTTCTTCGCTGGCACCTTTGCTGTGGCAGCAAAAGCGTGACGTTTGTCTTTTTTGCTCCGGAGGGCGCCGAAAGCAAAAATAGGTTCTTTTGAAGATGGAGTCCGCAGGAAAGCAGAGAGGGCCAAATTGTCTGTGGCATTTGAAAGGGTTCCAGGAGGCAGTGAGAACCAGCATTACTTTTCCCCGCTGGCACCTTTGCTGTGGCAGCAAAAGCTGGACGTTTGTCTTTTTTGCTCCGGAGGCTGCCGAAAGCGAAAACAGGTGCTTTTGAGGATGGAGTCCGCAGCAAAGCAGAGAGGGCCAAATTGTCTGTGGCATTTGAAAGGGTTCCAGGAGGCAGTGAGAACCAGCATTACTTTTCACCGCTGGCACCTTTGCTGTGGCAGCAAAAGCTGGACGTTTGTCTTTTTTGCTCCGGAGGCTGCCGAAAGTGAAAACAGGTGCTTTTGAGGATGGAGTCCGCAGGAAAGCAGAGAGGGCCAAATTGTCTGTGGCATTTGAAAGGGTTCCAGGAGGCAGTGAGAACCAGCATTACTTTTCCCCGCTGGCACCTTTGCTGTGGCAGCAAAAGCTGGACGTTTGTCTTTTTTGCTCCGGAGGCTGCCGAAAGCGAAAACAGGTTCTTTTGAGGATGGAGTCCGCAGGAAAGCAGAGAGGGCCAAATTGTCTGTGGCATTTGAAAGGGTTCCAGGAGGCAGTGAGAACCAGCATTACTTTTCCCCGCTGGCACCTTTGCTGTGGCAGCAAAAGCTGGACGTTTGTCTTTTTTGCTCCGGAGGCTGCCGAAAGCGAAAACAGGTGCTTTTGAGGATGGAGTCCGCAGGAAAGCAGAGAGGGCCAAATTGTCTGTGGCATTTGAAAGGGTTCCAGGAGGCAGTGAGAACCAGCATTACTTTTCCCCGCTGGCACCTTTGCTGTGGCAGCAAAAGCTGGACGTTTGTCTTTTTTGCTCCGGAGGCTGCCGAAAGCGAAAACAGGTGCTTTTGAGGATGGAGTCCACAGGAAAGCAGAGAGGGCCAAATTGTCTGGGGCATTTGAACAGGTTCCAGGAGGCAGTGAGAACCAGCATTACTTTTCCCCGCTGGCACCTTTGCTGTGGCAGCAAAAGCTGGACGTTTGTCTTTTTTGCTCCGGAGTCTGCCGAAAGTGAAAACAGGTGCTTTTGAGGATGGAGTCCGCAGGAAAGCAGAGAGGGCCAAATTGTCTCTGGCATTTGAAAGAGTTCCAGGAGGCAGTGAGAACCAGCATCACTTTTCTTCGCTGGCACCTTTGCTGTGGCAGCAAAAGCTGGACGTTTGTCTTTTTACCACCGGACGGCGCCGAAAGTGAAAAAAGGCGCTTTTGAGGATAGAGTCCGCAGGAAAGCAGAGAGGGCTTAATTGTCTGTGGCATTTGAAAGGGTTCCAGGAGGCAGTGAGAACCAGCATTACTTTTCCCCGCTGGCACCTTTGCTGTGGCAGCAAAAGCTGGACGTTTGTCTTTTTTGCTCCGGAGGTTGCCAAAAGCGAAAACGGGTGCTTTTGAGGATGGAGTCCGCAGGAAAGCAGAGAGGGCCAAATTGTCTGTGGCATTTGAAGAGGTTCCAGGAGGCAGTGAGAACCAGCATTACTTTTCCCCGCTGGCACCTTTGCTGTGGCAGCAAAAGCTGGACGTTTGTCTCTTTTGCTCCGGAGGCTGCCGAAAGCGAAAACAGCTGCTTTTGAGGATGGAGTCCGCAGGAAAGCAGAGAGGGCCAAATTGTCTGTGGCATTTGAAAGAGTTCCAGGAGGCAGTGAGAACCAGCATTACTTTTCCCCGCTGGCACATTTGCTGTGGCAGCAAAAGCTGGACGTTTGTCTTTTTACCACCGGAGGGCGCCGAAAGTGAAAAAAGGCGCTTTTGAGGATAGAGTCCACAGGAAAGCAGAGAGGGCCAAATTGTCTGTGGCATTTGAAAGGGTTCCAGGAGGCAGTGAGAACCAGCATTACTTTTCCCCGCTGGCACCTTTGCTGTGGCAGCAAAAGCTGGACGTTTGTCTTTTTTGCTCCGGAGGCTGCCGAAAGCGAAAACAGGTGCTTTTGAGGATGGAGTCCGCAGGAAAGCAGAGAGGGCCAAATTGTCTGTGTCATTTGAAAGGGTTCCAGGAGGCAGTGAGAACCAGCATTACTTTTCCCCGCTGGCACCTTTGTTGTGGCAGCAAAAGCTGGACGTTTGTCTTTTTTGCTCCGGAGGCTACCGAAAGCGAAAACAGGTGCTTTTGAGGATGGAGTCCGCAGGAAAGCAGAGAGGGCCAAATTGTCTGTGGCATTTAAAGAGGTTCCAGGAGGCAGTGAGGACCAGCATCATATTTCCTTGCTGGCACCTTTGCTGTGGCAGCAAAAGCTGGACGTTTGTCTTTTTTGCTCCGGAGGGCGTCGAAAGCGAAAACAGGTTCTTTTGAGGATGGAGTCCGCAGGAAAGCAGAGAGGGCCAAATTGTCTGTGGCATTTGAAAGAGTTCCAGGAGGCAGTGAGAACCAGCATTACTTTTCCCCGCTGGCACCTTTGCTGGGGCAGCAAAAGCTGGACGTTTGTCTTTTTACCACCGGACGGCGCCGAAAGTGAAAACAGGTGCTTTTGAGGATGGAGTCCGCAGCAAAGCAGAGAGGGCCAAATTGTCTGTGGCATTTGAAGAGGTTCCAGGAGGCAGTGAGAACCAGCATTACTTTTCCCCGCTGGTACCTTTGCTGTGGCAGCAAAAGCGTGACGTTTGTCTTTTTTGCTCCGGAGGGCGCCGAAAGCAAAAATAGGTTCTTTTGAAGATGGAGTCCGCAGGAAAGCAGAGAGGGCCAAATTGTCTGTGGCATTTGAAAGGGTTCCAGGAGGCAGTGAGAACCAGCATTACTTTTCCCCGCTGGCACCTTTGCTGTGGCAGCAAAAGCTGGACGTTTGTCTTTTTTGCTCCGGAGGCTGCCGAAAGCGAAAACAGGTGCTTTTGAGGATGGAGTCCGCAGGAAAGCAGAGAGGGCCAAATTGTCTGTGGCATTTGAAAGGGTTCCAGGAGGCAGTGAGAACCAGCATTACTTTTCCCCGCTGGCACCTTTGCTGTGGCAGCAAAAGCTGGACGTTTGTCTTTTTTGCTCCGGAGGCTGCCGAAAGCGAAAACAGGTGCTTTTGAGGATGGAGTCCGCAGGAAAGCAGAGAGGGCCAAATTGTCTGTGGCATTTGAAAGGGTTCCAGGAGGCAGTGAGAACCAGCATTACTTTTCCCCGCTGGCACCTTTGCTGTGGCAGCAAAAGCTGGACGTTTGTCTTTTTTGCTCCGGAGGCTGCCGAAAGCGAAAACAGGTGCTTTTGAGGATGGAGTCCACAGGAAAGCAGAGAGGGCCAAATTGTCTGTGGCATTTGAAAGGGTTCCAGGAGGCAGTGAGAACCAGCATTACTTTTCCCCGCTGGCACCTTTGCTGTGGCAGCAAAAGCTGGACGTTTGTCTTTTTTGCTCCGGAGGCTGCCGAAAGCGAAAACAGGTGCTTTTGAGGATGGAGTCCACAGGAAAGCAGAGAGGGCCAAATTGTCTGTGGCATTTGAAAGGGTTCCAGGAGGCAGTGAGAACCAGCATTACTTTTCCCCGCTGGCACCTTTGCTGTGGCAGCAAAAGCTGGACGTTTGTCTTTTTACCACCGGAGGGCGCCGAAAGTGAAAAAAGGCGCTTTTGAGGATAGATTCCGCAGGAAAGCAGAGAGGGCTTAATTGTCTGGGGCATTTGAAAGGGTTCCAGGAGGCAGTGAGAACCAGCATTACTTTTCCCCGCTGGCACCTTTGCTGTGGCAGCAAAAGCTGGACGTTTGTCTTTTTTGCTCCGGAGGCTGCCGAAAGCGAAAACAGGTGCTTTTGAGGATGGAGTCCACAGGAAAGCAGAGAGGGCCAAATTGTCTGTGGCATTTGAAAGAGTTCCAGGAGGCAGTGAGAACCAGCATTACTTTTCCCCGCTGGCACCTTTGCTGTGGCAGCAAAAGCTGGACGTTTGTCTTTTTTGCTCCGGAGTCTGCCGAAAGTGAAAACAGGTGCTTTTGAGGATGGAGTCCGCAGGAAAGCAGAGAGGGCCAAATTGTCTCTGGCATTTGAAAGAGTTCCAGGAGGCAGTGAGAACCAGCATCACTTTTCTTCGCTGGCACCTTTGCTGTGGCAGCAAAAGCTGGACGTTTGTCTTTTTACCACCGGACGGCGCCGAAAGTGAAAAAAGGCGCTTTTGAGGATAGAGTCCGCAGGAAAGCAGAGAGGGCTTAATTGTCTGTGGCATTTGAAAGGGTTCCAGGAGGCAGTGAGAACCAGCATTACTTTTCCCCGCTGGCACCTTTGCTGTGGCAGCAAAAGCTGGACGTTTGTCTTTTTTGCTCCGGAGGTTGCCAAAAGCGAAAACGGGTGCTTTTGAGGATGGAGTCCGCAGGAAAGCAGAGAGGGCCAAATTGTCTGTGGCATTTGAAGAGGTTCCAGGAGGCAGTGAGAACCAGCATTACTTTTCCCCGCTGGCACCTTTGCTGTGGCAGCAAAAGCTGGACGTTTGTCTCTTTTGCTCCGGAGGCTGCCGAAAGCGAAAACAGGTGCTTTTGAGGATGGAGTCCGCAGGAAAGCAGAGAGGGCCAAATTGTCTGTGGCATTTGAAAGAGTTCCAGGAGGCAGTGAGAACCAGCATTACTTTTCCCCGCTGGCACATTTGCTGTGGCAGCAAAAGCTGGACGTTTGTCTTTTTACCACCGGAGGGCGCCGAAAGTGAAAAAAGGCGCTTTTGAGGATAGAGTCCGCAGGAAAGCAGAGAGGGCCAAATTGTCTGTGGCATTTGAAAGGGTTCCAGGAGGCAGTGAGAACCAGCATTACTTTTCCCCGCTGGCACCTTTGCTGTGGCAGCAAAAGCTGGACGTTTGTCTTTTTTGCTCCGGAGGCTGCCGAAAGCGAAAACAGGTGCTTTTGAGGATGGAGTCCGCAGGAAAGCAGAGAGGGCCAAATTGTCTGTGTCATTTGAAAGGGTTCCAGGAGGCAGTGAGAACCAGCATTACTTTTCCCCGCTGGCACCTTTGTTGTGGCAGCAAAAGCTGGACGTTTGTCTTTTTTGCTCCGGAGGCTACCGAAAGCGAAAACAGGTGCTTTTGAGGATGGAGTCCGCAGGAAAGCAGAGAGGGCCAAATTGTCTGTGGCATTTAAAGAGGTTCCAGGAGGCAGTGAGGACCAGCATCATATTTCCTTGCTGGCACCTTTGCTGTGGCAGCAAAAGCTGGACGTTTGTCTTTTTTGCTCCGGAGGGCGTCGAAAGCGAAAACAGGTTCTTTTGAGGATGGAGTCCGCAGGAAAGCAGAGAGGGCCAAATTGTCTGTGGCATTTGAAAGAGTTCCAGGAGGCAGTGAGAACCAGCATTACTTTTCCCCGCTGGCACCTTTGCTGGGGCAGCAAAAGCTGGACGTTTGTCTTTTTACCACCGGACGGCGCCGAAAGTGAAAACAGGTGCTTTTGAGGATGGAGTCCGCAGCAAAGCAGAGAGGGCCAAATTGTCTGTGGCATTTGAAGAGGTTCCAGGAGGCAGTGAGAACCAGCATTACTTTTCCCCGCTGGTACCTTTGCTGTGGCAGCAAAAGCGTGACGTTTGTCTTTTTTGCTCCGGAGGGCGCCGAAAGCAAAAATAGGTTCTTTTGAAGATGGAGTCCGCAGGAAAGCAGAGAGGGCCAAATTGTCTGTGGCATTTGAAAGGGTTCCAGGAGGCAGTGAGAACCAGCATTACTTTTCCCCGCTGGCACCTTTGCTGGGGCAGCAAAAGCTGGACGTTTGTCTTTTTTGCTCCGGAGGCTGCCGAAAGCGAAAACAGGTGCTTTTGAGGATGGAGTCCGCAGGAAAGCAGAGAGGGCCAAATTGTCTGTGGCATTTGAAAGGGTTCCAGGAGGCAGTGAGAACCAGCATTACTTTTCCCCGCTGGCACCTTTGCTGTGGCAGCAAAAGCTGGACGTTTGTCTTTTTTGCTCCGGAGGCTGCCGAAAGCGAAAACAGGTGCTTTTGAGGATGGAGTCCGCAGGAAAGCAGAGAGGGCCAAATTGTCTGGGGCATTTGAAAGGGTTCCAGGAGGCAGTGAGAACCAGCATTACTTTTCCCCGCTGGCACCTTTGCTGTGGCAGCAAAAGCTGGACGTTTGTCTTTTTTGCTCCGGAGGCTGCCGAAAGCGAAAACAGGTGCTTTTGAGGATGGAGTCCACAGGAAAGCAGAGAGGGCCAAATTGTCTGTGGCATTTGAAAGGGTTCCAGGAGGCAGTGAGAACCAGCATTACTTTTCCCCGCTGGCACCTTTGCTGTGGCAGCAAAAGCTGGACGTTTGTCTTTTTACCACCGGAGGGCGCCGAAAGTGAAAAAAGGCGCTTTTGAGGATAGATTCCGCAGGAAAGCAGAGAGGGCTTAATTGTCTGGGGCATTTGAAAGGGTTCCAGGAGGCAGTGAGAACCAGCATCACTTTTCTTCGCTGGCACCTTTGCTGTGGCAGCAAAAGCGTGACGTTTTTCTTTTTTGCTCCGGAGGGCGCCGAAAGCAAAAATAGGTTCTTTTGAAGATGGAGTCCGCAGGAAAGCAGAGAGGGCCAAATTGTCTGTGGCATTTGAAAGGGTTCCAGGAGGCAGTGAGAACCAGCATTACTTTTCCCCGCTGGCACCTTTGCTGTGGCAGCAAAAGCTGGACGTTTGTCTTTTTTGCTCCGGAGGGCGCAGAAAGGGAAAATAGGTTCTTTTGAGGATGGAGTCCGCAGGAAAGCAGAGAGGGCCAAATTGTCTGTGGCATTTGAAAGGGTTCCAGGAGGCAGTGAGAACCAGCATTACTTTTCCCCGCTGGCACCTTTGCTGTGGCAGCAAAAGCTGGACGTTTGTCTTTTTTGCTCCGGAGGCTGCCGAAAGCGAAAACAGGTGCTTTTGAGGATGGAGTCCGCAGGAAAGCAGAGAGGGCCAAATTGTCTGTGGCATTTGAAAGGGTTCCAGGAGGCAGTGAGAACCAGCATTACTTTTCCCCGCTGGCACCTTTGCTGTGGCAGCAAAAGCTGGACGTTTGTCTTTTTTGCTCCGGAGGCTGCCGAAAGCGAAAACAGGTGCTTTTGAGGATGGAGTCCGCAGGAAAGCAGAGAGGGCCAAATTGTCTGTGGCATTTGAAAGGGTTCCAGGAGGCAGTGAGAACCAGCATTACTTTTCCCCGCTGGCACCTTTGCTGTGGCAGCAAAAGCTGGACGTTTGTCTTTTTTGCTCCGGAGGCTGCCGAAAGCGAAAATAGGTGCTTTTGAGGATGGAGTCCGCAGGAAAGCAGAGAGGGCCAAATTGTCTGTGGCATTTGAAAGAGTTCCAGGAGGCAGTGAGAACCAGCATCACTTTTCCCCGCTGGCACCTTTGCTGTGGCAGCAAAAGCTGGACGTTTGTCTTTTTACCACCGGAGGGCGCCGAAAGTGAAAAAAGGCGCTTTTGAGGATAGAGTCCGCAGGAAAGCAGAGAGGGCTTAATTGTCTGGGGCATTTGAAAGGGTTCCAGGAGGCAGTGAGAACCAGCATCACTTTTCCCCGCTGGCACCTTTGCTGTGGCAGCAAAAGCTGGACGTTTGTCTTTTTTGCTCCGGAGGCTGCCGAAAGCGAAAACAGGTACTTTTGAGGATGGAGTCCACAGGAAAGCAGAGAGGGCCAAATTGTCTGTGGCATTTGAACAGGTTCCAGGAGGCAGTGAGAACCAGCATTACTTTTCCCCGCTGGCACCTTTGCTGTGGCAGCAAAAGCTGGACGTTTGTCTTTTTTGCTCCGGAGGCTGCCGAAAGCGAAAACAGGTGCTTTTGAGGATGGAGTCCACAGGAAAGCAGAGAGGGCCAAATTGTCTGTGGCATTTGAAAGGGTTCCAGGAGGCAGTGAGGACCAGCATTACTTTTCCCCGCTGGCACCTTTGCTGTGGCAGCAAAAGCTGGACGTTTGTCTTTTTTGCTCCGGAGGCTGCCGAAAGCGAAAATAGGTGCTTTTGAGGATGGAGTCCGCAGGAAAGCAGAGAGGGCCAAATTGTCTGTGGCATTTGAAAGAGTTCCAGGAGGCAGTGAGAACCAGCATCACTTTTCTTCGCTGGCACCTTTGCTGTGGCAGCAAAAGCTGGACGTTTGTCTTTTTACCACCGGAGGGCGCCGAAAGTGAAAAAAGGCGCTTTTGAGGATAGAGTCCGCAGGAAAGCAGAGAGGGCTTAATTGTCTGGGGCATTTGAAAGGGTTCCAGGAGGCAGTGAGAACCAGCATTACTTTTCCCCGCTGGCACCTTTGCTGTGGCAGCAAAAGCTGGACGTCTGTCTTTTTTGCTCTGGAGGCTGCCGAAAGCGAAAACAGGTGCTTTTGAGGATGGAGTCCGCAGGAAAGCAGAGAGGGCCAAATTGTCTGTGGCATTTGAAAGGGTTCCAGGAGGCAGTGAGAACCAGCATTACTTTTCCCCGCTGGCACCTTTGCTGTGGCAGCAAAAGCTGGACGTTTGTCTTTTTTGCTCCAGAGGCTGCCGAAAGCGAAAACAGGTGCTTTTGAGGATGGAGTCCGCAGGAAAGCAGAGAGGGCCAAATTGTCTGTGGCATTTGAAGAGGTTCCAGGAGGCAGTGAGAACCAGCATTACTTTTCCCCGCTCGTACCTTTGCTGTGGCAGCAAAAGCGTGACGTTTGTCTTTTTTGCTCCGGAGGGCGCCGAAAGCAAAAATAGGTTCTTTTGAAGATGGAGTCCGCAGGAAAGCAGAGAGGGCCAAATTGTCTGTGGCATTTGAAAGGGTTCCAGGAGGCAGTGAGAACCAGCATTACTTTTCCCCGCTGGCACCTTTGCTGTGGCAGCAAAAGCTGGACGTTTGTCTTTTTTGCTCCGGAGGCTGCCGAAAGCGAAAACAGCTGCTTTTGAGGATGGAGTCCGCAGGAAAGCAGAGAGGGCCAAATAGTCTGGGGCATTTGAAAGGGATCCAGGAGGCAGTGAGAACCAGCATTACTTTTCCCCGCTGGCACCTTTGCTGTGGCAGCAAAAGCTGGACGTTTGTCTTTTTACCACCGGACGGCGCCGAAAGTGAAAACAAATGCTTTTGAGGATGGAGTCCGCAGGAAAGCAGAGAGGGCCAAATTGTCTGTGGCATTTGAAGAGGTTCCAGGAGGCAGTGAGAACCAGCATTACTTTTCCCCGCTGGTACCTTTGCTGTGGCAGCAAAAGCGTGACGTTTGTCTTTTTTGCTCCGGAGGGCGCCGAAAGCAAAAATAGGTTCTTTTGAAGATGGAGTCCGCAGGAAAGCAGAGAGGGCCAAATTGTCTGTGGCATTTGAAAGGGTTCCAGGAGGCAGTGAGAACCAGCATTACTTTTCCCCGCTGGCACCTTTGCTGTGGCAGCAAAAGCTGGACGTTTGTCTTTTTTGCTCCGGAGGCTGCCGAAAGCGAAAACAGGTGCTTTTGAGGATGGAGTCCGCAGCAAAGCAGAGAGGGCCAAATTGTCTGTGGCATTTGAAAGGGTTCCAGGAGGCAGTGAGAACCAGCATTACTTTTCCCCGCTGGCACCTTTGCTGTGGCAGCAAAAGCTGGACGTTTGTCTTTTTTGCTCCGGAGGCTGCCGAAAGCGAAAACAGCTGCTTTTGAGGATGGAGTCCGCAGGAAAGCAGAGAGGGCCAAATTGTCTGTGGCATTTGAAGAGGTTCCAGGAGGCAGTGAGAACCAGCATTACTTTTCCCCGCTGGTACCTTTGCTGTGGCAGCAAAAGCGTGACGTTTGTCTTTTTTGCTCCGGAGGGCGCCGAAAGCAAAAATAGGTTCTTTTGAAGATGGAGTCCGCAGGAAAGCAGAGAGGGCCAAATTGTCTGTGGCATTTGAAAGGGTTCCAGGAGGCAGTGAGAACCAGCATTACTTTTCCCCGCTGGCACCTTTGCTGTGGCAGCAAAAGCTGGACGTTTGTCTTTTTTGCTCCGGAGGCTGCCGAAAGCGAAAACAGCTGCTTTTGAGGATGGAGTCCGCAGGAAAGCAGAGAGGGCCAAATAGTCTGGGGCATTTGAAAGGGTTCCAGGAGGCAGTGAGAACCAGCATTACTTTTCCCCGCTGGCACCTTTGCTGTGGCAGCAAAAGCTGGACGTTTGTCTTTTTACCACCGGACGGCGCCGAAAGTGAAAACAAATGCTTTTGAGGATGGAGTCCGCAGGAAAGCAGAGAGGGCCAAATTGTCTGTGGCATTTGAAGAGGTTCCAGGAGGCAGTGAGAACCAGCATTACTTTTCCCCGCTGGTACCTTTGCTGTGGCAGCAAAAGCGTGACGTTTGTCTTTTTTGCTCCGGAGGGCGCCGAAAGCAAAAATAGGTTCTTTTGAAGATGGAGTCCGCAGGAAAGCAGAGAGGGCCAAATTGTCTGTGGCATTTGAAAGGGTTCCAGGAGGCAGTGAGAACCAGCATTACTTTTCCCCGCTGGCACCTTTGCTGTGGCAGCAAAAGCTGGACGTTTGTCTTTTTTGCTCCGGAGGCTGCCGAAAGCGAAATCAGGTGCTTTTGAGGATGGAGTCCGCAGCAAAGCAGAGAGGGCCAAATTGTCTGTGGCATTTGAAAGGGTTCCAGGAGGCAGTGAGAACCAGCATTACTTTTCCCCGCTGGCACCTTTGCTGTGGCAGCAAAAGCTGGACGTTTGTCTTTTTTGCTCCGGAGGCTGCCGAAAGCGAAAACAGCTGCTTTTGAGGATGGAGTCCGCAGGAAAGCAGAGAGGGCCAAATTGTCTGTGGCATTAGAAAGGGTTCCAGGAGGCAGTGAGAACCAGCATTACTTTTCCCCGCTGGCACCTTTGCTGTGGCAGCAAAAGCTGGACGTTTGTCTTTTTTGCTCCGGAGGGCGCCGAAAGCGAAAACAGGTGCTTTTGAGGATGGAGTCCGCAGGAAAGCAGAGAGGGCCAAATTGTCTGTGGCATTTGAAAGGGTTCCAGGAGGCAGTGAGAACCAGCATTACTTTTCCCCGCTGGCACCTTTGCTGTGGCAGCAAAAGCTGGACGTTTGTCTTTTTTGCTCCGGAGGCTGCCGAAAGCGAAAACAGGTGCTTTTGAGGATGGAGTCCGCAGGAAAGCAGAGAGGGCCAAATTGTCTGGGGCATTTGAAAGAGTTCCAGGAGGCAGTGAGAACCAGCATTACTTTTCCCCGCTGGCACATTTGCTGTGGCAGCAAAAGCTGGACGTTTGTCTTTTTACCACCGGAGGGCGCCGAAAGTGAAAAAAGGCGCTTTTGAGGATAGAGTCCGCAGGAAAGCAGAGAGGGCCAAATTGTCTGTGGCATTTGAAAGGGTTCCAGGAGGCAGTGAGAACCAGCATTACTTTTCCCCGCTGGCACCTTTGCTGTGGCAGCAAAAGCTGGACGTTTGTCTTTTTTGCTCCGGAGGCTGCCGAAAGCGAAAACAGGTGCTTTTGAGGATGGAGTCCGCAGGAAAGCAGAGAGGGCCAAATTGTCTGTGGCATTTGAAAGGGTTCCAGGAGGCAGTGAGAACCAGCATTACTTTTCCCCGCTGGCACCTTTGCTGTGGCAGCAAAAGCTGGACGTTTGTCTTTTTTGCTCCGGAGGCTACCGAAAGCGAAAACAGGTGCTTTTGAGGATGGAGTCCGCAGGAAAGCAGAGAGGGCCAAATTGTCTGTGGCATTTAAAGAGGTTCCAGGAGGCAGTGAGGACCAGCATCATATTTCCTTGCTGGCACCTTTGCTGTGGCAGCAAAAGCTGGACGTTTGTCTTTTTTGCTCCGGAGGGCGTCGAAAGCGAAAACAGGTGCTTTTGAGGATGGAGTCCACAGGAAAGCAGAGAGGGCCAAATTGTCTGTGGCATTTGAAAGGGTTCCAGGAGGCAGTGAGAACCAGCATTACTTTTCCCCGCTGGCACCTTTGCTGTGGCAGCAAAAGCTGGACGTTTGTCTTTTTTGCTCCGGAGGCTGCCGAAAGCGAAAATAGGTGCTTTTGAGGATGGAGTCCGCAGGAAAGCAGAGAGGGCCAAATTGTCTGTGGCATTTGAAAGAGTTCCAGGAGGCAGTGAGAACCAGCATCACTTTTCCCCGCTGGCACCTTTGCTGTGGCAGCAAAAGCTGGACGTTTGTCTTTTTACCACCGGAGGGCGCCGAAAGTGAAAAAAGGCGCTTTTGAGGATAGAGTCCGCAGGAAAGCAGAGAGGGCTTAATTGTCTGGGGCATTTGAAAGGGTTCCAGGAGGCAGTGAGAACCAGCATCACTTTTCCCCGCTGGCACCTTTGCTGTGGCAGCAAAAGCTGGACGTTTGTCTTTTTTGCTCCGGAGGCTGCCGAAAGCGAAAACAGGTACTTTTGAGGATGGAGTCCACAGGAAAGCAGAGAGGGCCAAATTGTCTGGGGCATTTGAACAGGTTCCAGGAGGCAGTGAGAACCAGCATTACTTTTCCCCGCTGGCACCTTTGCTGTGGCAGCAAAAGCTGGACGTTTGTCTTTTTTGCTCCGGAGGCTGCCGAAAGCGAAAACAGGTGCTTTTGAGGATGGAGTCCACAGGAAAGCAGAGAGGGCCAAATTGTCTGTGGCATTTGAAAGGGTTCCAGGAGGCAGTGAGGACCAGCATTACTTTTCCCCGCTGGCACCTTTGCTGTGGCAGCAAAAGCTGGACGTTTGTCTTTTTTGCTCCGGAGGCTGCCGAAAGCGAAAATAGGTGCTTTTGAGGATGGAGTCCACAGGAAAGCAGAGAGGGCCAAATTGTCTGTGGCATTTGAAAGAGTTCCAGGAGGCAGTGAGAACCAGCATCACTTTTCTTCGCTGGCGCCTTTGCTGTGGCAGCAAAAGCTGGACGTTTGTCTTTTTACCACCGGAGGGCGCCGAAAGTGAAAAAAGGCGCTTTTGAGGATAGAGTCCGCAGGAAAGCAGAGAGGGCTTAATTGTCTGGGGCATTTGAAAGGGTTCCAGGAGGCAGTGAGAACCAGCATTACTTTTCCCCGCTGGCACCTTTGCTGTGGCAGCAAAAGCTGGACGTTTGTCTTTTTTGCTCCGGAGGCTGCCGAAAGCGAAAACAGGTGCTTTTGAGGATGGAGTCCGCAGGAAAGCAGAGAGGGCCAAATTGTCTGGGGCATTTGAAGAGGTTCCAGGAGGCAGTGAGAACCAGCATTACTTTTCCCCGCTGGCACCTTTGCTGTGGCAGCAAAAGCTGGACGTTTGTCTTTTTTGCTCCGGAGGCTGCCGAAAGCGAAAACAGCTGCTTTTGAGGATGGAGTCCACAGGAAAGCAGAGAGGGCCAAATTGTCTGTGGCATTTGAAAGGGTTCCAGGAGGCAGTGAGAACCAGCATTACTTTTCCCCGCTGGCACCTTTGCTGTGGCAGCAAAAGCTGGACGTTTGTCTTTTTTGCTCCGGAGGGCGCCGAAAGCGAAAACAGGTGCTTTTGAGGATGGAGTCCGCAGGAAAGCAGAGAGGGCCAAATTGTCTGTGGCATTTGAAAGGGTTCCAGGAGGCAGTGAGAACCAGCATTACTTTTCCCCGCTGGCACCTTTGCTGTGGCAGCAAAAGCTGGACGTTTGTCTTTTTTGCTCCGGAGGCTGCCGAAAGCGAAAACAGGTGCTTTTGAGGATGGAGTCCGCAGGAAAGCAGAGAGGGCCAAATTGTCTGGGGCATTTGAAAGGGTTCCAGGAGGCAGTGAGAACCAGCATTACTTTTCCCCGCTGGCACCTTTGCTGTGGCAGCAAAAGCTGGACGTTTGTCTTTTTTGCTCCGGAGGCTGCCGAAAGCGAAAACAGGTGCTTTTGAGGATGGAGTCCGCAGGAAAGCAGAGAGGGCCAAATTGTCTGTGGCATTTGAAAGGGTTCCAGGAGGCAGTGAGAACCAGCATTACTTTTCCCCGCTGGCACCTTTGCTGTGGCAGCAAAAGCTGGACGTTTGTCTTTTTTGCTCCGGAGGCTGCTGAAAGCGAAAACAGGTGCTTTTGAGGATGGAGTCCGCAGGAAAGCAGAGAGGGCCAAATTGTCTGGGGCATTTGAACAGGTTCCAGGAGGCAGTGAGAACCAGCATTACTTTTCCCCGCTGGCACCTTTGCTGTGGCAGCAAAAGCTGGACGTTTGTCTTTTTTGCTCCGGAGGCTGCCGAAAGCGAAAACAGGTGCTTTTGAGGATGGAGTCCGCAGGAAAGCAGAGAGGGCCAAATTGTCTGTGGCATTTGAAAGGGTTCCAGGAGGCAGTGAGAACCAGCATTACTTTTCCCCGCTGGCACCTTTGCTGTGGCAGCAAAAGCTGGACGTTTGTCTTTTTTGCTCCGGAGGCTGCCGAAAGTGAAAACAGGTGCTTTTGAGGATGGAGTCCGCAGGAAAGCAGAGAGGGCCAAATTGTCTGTGGCATTTGAAAGAGTTCCAGGAGGCAGTGAGAACCAGCATCACTTTTCTTTGCTGGCACCTTTGCTGTGGCAGCAAAAGCTGGACGTTTGTCTTTTTACCACCGGAGGGCGCCGAAAGTGAAAAAAGGCGCTTTTGAGGATGGAGTCCGCAGCAAAGCAGAGAGGGCCAAATTGTCTGTGGCATTTGAAAGGGTTCCAGGAGGCAGTGAGAACCAGCATTACTTTTCCCCGCTGGCACCTTTGCTGTGGCAGCAAAAGCTGGACGTTTGTCTTTTTTGCTCCGGAGGCTGCTGAAAGCGAAAACAGGTGCTTTTGAGGATGGAGTCCGCAGGAAAGCAGAGAGGGCCAAATTGTCTGGGGCATTTGAACAGGTTCCAGGAGGCAGTGAGAACCAGCATTACTTTTCCCCGCTGGCACCTTTGCTGTGGCAGCAAAAGCTGGACGTTTGTCTTTTTTGCTCCGGAGGCTGCCGAAAGCGAAAACAGGTGCTTTTGAGGATGGAGTCCGCAGGAAAGCAGAGAGGGCCAAATTGTCTGTGGCATTTGAAAGGGTTCCAGGAGGCAGTGAGAACCAGCATTACTTTTCCCCGCTGGCACCTTTGCTGTGGCAGCAAAAGCTGGACGTTTGTCTTTTTTGCTCCGGAGGCTGCCGAAAGTGAAAACAGGTGCTTTTGAGGATGGAGTCCGCAGGAAAGCAGAGAGGGCCAAATTGTCTGTGGCATTTGAAAGAGTTCCAGGAGGCAGTGAGAACCAGCATCACTTTTCTTTGCTGGCACCTTTGCTGTGGCAGCAAAAGCTGGACGTTTGTCTTTTTACCACCGGAGGGCGCCGAAAGTGAAAAAAGGCGCTTTTGAGGATAGAGTCCGCAGGAAAGCAGAGAGGGCTTAATTGTCTGGGGCATTTGAAAGAGTTCCAGGAGGCAGTGAGAACCAGCATTACTTTTCCCCGCTGGCACATTTGCTGTGGCAGCAAAAGCTGGACGTTTGTCTTTTTACCACCGGAGGGCGCCGAAAGTGAAAAAAGGCGCTTTTGAGGATAGAGTCCGCAGGAAAGCAGAGAGGGCCAAATTGTCTGTGGCATTTGAAAGGGTTCCAGGAGGCAGTGAGAACCAGCATTACTTTTCCCCGCTGGCACCTTTGTTGTGGCAGCAAAAGCTGGACGTTTGTCTTTTTTGCTCCGGAGGCTACCGAAAGCGAAAACAGGTGCTTTTGAGGATGGAGTCCGCAGGAAAGCAGAGAGGGCCAAATTGTCTGTGGCATTTAAAGAGGTTACAGGAGGCAGTGAGGACCAGCATCATATTTCCTTGCTGGCACCTTTGCTGTGGCAGCAAAAGCTGGACGTTTGTCTTTTTTGCTCCGGAGGGCGTCGAAAGCGAAAACAGGTGCTTTTGAGGATGGAGTCCACAGGAAAGCAGAGAGGGCCAAATTGTCTGTGGCATTTGAAAGGGTTCCAGGAGGCAGTGAGAACCAGCATTACTTTTCCCCGCTGGCACCTTTGCTGTGGCAGCAAAAGCTGGACGTTTGTCTTTTTTGCTCCGGAGGCTGCCGAAAGCGAAAATAGGTGCTTTTGAGGATGGAGTCCGCAGGAAAGCAGAGAGGGCCAAATTGTCTGTGGCATTTGAAAGAGTTCCAGGAGGCAGTGAGAACCAGCATCACTTTTCCCCGCTGGCACCTTTGCTGTGGCAGCAAAAGCTGGACGTTTGTCTTTTTACCACCGGAGGGCGCCGAAAGTGAAAAAAGGCGCTTTTGAGGATAGAGTCCGCAGGAAAGCAGAGAGGGCTTAATTGTCTGGGGCATTTGAAAGGGTTCCAGGAGGCAGTGAGAACCAGCATCACTTTTCCCCGCTGGCACCTTTGCTGTGGCAGCAAAAGCTGGACGTTTGTCTTTTTTGCTCCGGAGGCTGCCGAAAGCGAAAACAGGTGCTTTTGAGGATGGAGTCCACAGGAAAGCAGAGAGGGCCAAATTGTCTGGGGCATTTGAACAGGTTCCAGGAGGCAGTGAGAACCAGCATTACTTTTCCCCGCTGGCACCTTTGCTGTGGCAGCAAAAGCTGGACGTTTGTCTTTTTTGCTCCGGAGGCTGCCGAAAGCGAAAACAGGTGCTTTTGAGGATGGAGTCCACAGGAAAGCAGAGAGGGCCAAATTGTCTGTGGCATTTGAAAGGGTTCCAGGAGGCAGTGAGGACCAGCATTACTTTTCCCCGCTGGCACCTTTGCTGTGGCAGCAAAAGCTGGACGTTTGTCTTTTTTGCTCCGGAGGCTGCCGAAAGCGAAAATAGGTGCTTTTGAGGATGGAGTCCACAGGAAAGCAGAGAGGGCCAAATTGTCTGTGGCATTTGAAAGAGTTCCAGGAGGCAGTGAGAACCAGCATCACTTTTCTTCGCTGGCACCTTTGCTGTGGCAGCAAAAGCTGGACGTTTGTCTTTTTACCACCGGAGGGCGCCGAAAGTGAAAAAAGGCGCTTTTGAGGATAGAGTCCGCAGGAAAGCAGAGAGGGCTTAATTGTCTGGGGCATTTGAAAGGGTTCCAGGAGGCAGTGAGAACCAGCATTACTTTTCCCCGCTGGCACCTTTGCTGTGGCAGCAAAAGCTGGACGTTTGTCTTTTTTGCTCCGGAGGCTGCCGAAAGCGAAAACAGGTGCTTTTGAGGATGGAGTCCGCAGGAAAGCAGAGAGGGCCAAATTGTCTGGGGCATTTGAAGAGGTTCCAGGAGGCAGTGAGAACCAGCATTACTTTTCCCCGCTGGCACCTTTGCTGTGGCAGCAAAAGCTGGACGTTTGTCTTTTTTGCTCCGGAGGCTGCCGAAAGCGAAAACAGGTGCTTTTGAGGATGGAGTCCGCAGGAAAGCAGAGAGGGCCAAATTGTCTGTGGCATTTGAAGAGGTTCCAGGAGGCAGTGAGAACCAGCATTACTTTTCCCCGCTGGTACCTTTGCTGTGGCAGCAAAAGCTGGACGTTTGTCTTTTTTGCTCCGGAGGGCGCCGAAAGCAAAAGGTTCTTTTGAAGATGGAGTCCGCAGGAAAGCAGAGAGGGCCAAATTGTCTGTGGCATTTGAAAGGGTTCCAGGAGGCAGTGAGAACCAGCATTACTTTTCCCCGCTGGCACCTTTGCTGTGGCAGCAAAAGCTGGACGTTTGTCTTTTTTGCTCCGGAGGCTGCCGAAAGCGAAAACAGGTGCTTTTGAGGATGGAGTCCGCAGCAAAGCAGAGAGGGCCAAATTGTCTGTGGCATTTGAAAGGGTTCCAGGAGGCAGTGAGAACCAGCATTACTTTTCCCCGCTGGCACCTTTGCTGTGGCAGCAAAAGCTGGACGTTTGTCTTTTTTGCTCCGGAGGCTGCCGAAAGCGAAAACAGCTGCTTTGAGGATGGAGTCCACAGGAAGCAGAGAGAGCCAAATTGTCTGGGGCATTTGAAAGGGTTCCAGGAGGCAGTGAGAACCAGCTTACTTTTCCCCGCTGGCACCTTTGCTGTGGCAGCAAAAGCTGGACGTTTGTCTTTTTTGCTCCGGAGGTTGCCGAAAGCGAAAACAGGTGCTTTTGAAGATAGAGTCCGCAGGAAAGCAGAGAGGGCCAAATTGTCTGTGGCATTTGAAAGGGTTCCAGGAGGCAGTGAGAACCAGCATTACTTTTCCCCGCTGGTACCTTTGCTGTGGCAGCAAAAGCGTGACGTTTGTCTTTTTTGCTCCGGAGGGCGCCGAAAGCAAAAATAGGTTCTTTTGAAGATGGAGTCCGCAGGAAAGCAGAGAGGGCCAAATTGTCTGTGGCATTTGAAAGGGTTCCAGGAGGCAGTGAGAACCAGCATTACTTTTCCCCGCTGGCACCTTTGCTGTGGCAGCAAAAGCTGGACGTTTGTCTTTTTTGCTCCGGAGGCTGCCGAAAGCGAAAACAGGTGCTTTTGAGGATGGAGTCCGCAGGAAAGCAGAGAGGGCCAAATTGTCTGTGGCATTTGAAAGGGTTCCAGGAGGCAGTGAGAACCAGCATTACTTTTCCCCGCTGGCACCTTTGCTGTGGCAGCAAAAGCTGGACGTTTGTCTTTTTTGCTCCGGAGGGCGCCGAAAGGGAAAATAGGTTCTTTTGAGGATGGAGTCCGCAGGAAAGCAGAGAGGGCCAAATTGTCTGTGGCATTTGAAAGGGTTCCAGGAGGCAGTGAGAACCAGCATTACTTTTCCCCGCTGGCACCTTTGCTGTGGCAGCAAAAGCTGGACGTTTGTCTTTTTTGCTCCGGAGGCTGCCGAAAGCGAAAACAGGTGCTTTTGAGGATGGAGTCCGCAGGAAAGCAGAGAGGGCCAAATTGTCTGGGGCATTTGAAAGGGTTCCAGGAGGCAGTGAGAACCAGCATTACTTTTCCCCGCTGGCACCTTTGCTGTGGCAGCAAAAGCTGGACGTTTGTCTTTTTTGCTCCGGAGGCTGCCGAAAGCGAAAACAGGTGCTTTTGAGGATGGAGTCCGCAGGAAAGCAGAGAGGGCCAAATTGTCTGTGGCATTTGAAAGGGTTCCAGGAGGCAGTGAGAACCAGCATCACTTTTCCCCGCTGGCACCTTTGCTGTGGCAGCAAAAGCTGGACGTTTGTCTTTTTTGCTCCGGAGGCTGCCGAAAGCGAAAACAGGTACTTTTGAGGATGGAGTCCACAGGAAAGCAGAGAGGGCCAAATTGTCTGGGGCATTTGAACAGGTTCCAGGAGGCAGTGAGAACCAGCATTACTTTTCCCCGCTGGCACCTTTGCTGTGGCAGCAAAAGCTGGACGTTTGTCTTTTTTGCTCCGGAGGCTGCCGAAAGCGAAAACAGGTGCTTTTGAGGATGGAGTCCACAGGAAAGCAGAGAGGGCCAAATTGTCTGTGGCATTTGAAAGGGTTCCAGGAGGCAGTGAGAACCAGCATTACTTTTCCCCGCTGGCACCTTTGCTGTGGCAGCAAAAGCTGGACGTTTGTCTTTTTTGCTCCGGAGGCTGCCGAAAGCGAAAATAGGTGCTTTTGAGGATGGAGTCCGCAGGAAAGCAGAGAGGGCCAAATTGTCTGTGGCATTTGAAAGAGTTCCAGGAGGCAGTGAGAACCAGCATCACTTTTCTTCGCTGGCACCTTTGCTGTGGCAGCAAAAGCTGGACGTTTGTCTTTTTACCACCGGAGGGCGCCGAAAGTGAAAAAAGGCGCTTTTGAGGATAGAGTCCGCAGGAAAGCAGAGAGGGCTTAATTGTCTGGGGCATTTGAAAGGGTTCCAGGAGGCAGTGAGAACCAGCATTACTTTTCCCCGCTGGCACCTTTGCTGTGGCAGCAAAAGCTGGACGTTTGTCTTTTTTGCTCCGGAGGCTGCCGAAAGCGAAAACAGGTGCTTTTGAGGATGGAGTCCGCAGGAAAGCAGAGAGGGCCAAATTGTCTGTGGCATTTGAAGAGGTTCCAGGAGGCAGTGAGAACCAGCATTACTTTTCCCCGCTGGCACCTTTGCTGTGGCAGCAAAAGCTGGACGTTTGTCTTTTTTGCTCCAGAGGCTGCCGAAAGCGAAAACAGGTGCTTTTGAGGATGGAGTCCGCAGGAAAGCAGAGAGGGCCAAATTGTCTGTGGCATTTGAAGAGGTTCCAGGAGGCAGTGAGAACCAGCATTACTTTTCCCCGCTGGTACCTTTGCTGTGGCAGCAAAAGCGTGACGTTTGTCTTTTTTTCTCTGGAGGGCGCCGAAAGCAAAAATAGGTTCTTTTGAAGATGGAGTCCGCAGGAAAGCAGAGAGGGCCAAATTGTCTGTGGCATTTGAAAGGGTTCCAGGAGGCAGTGAGAACCAGCATTACTTTTCCCCGCTGGCACCTTTGCTGTGGCAGCAAAAGCTGGACGTTTGTCTTTTTTGCTCCGGAGGCTGCCGAAAGCGAAAACAGGTGCTTTTGAGGATGGAGTCCGCAGCAAAGCAGAGAGGGCCAAATTGTCTGTGGCATTTGAAAGGGTTCCAGGAGGCAGTGAGAACCAGCATTACTTTTCCCCGCTGGCACCTTTGCTGTGGCAGCAAAAGCTGGACGTTTGTCTTTTTTGCTCCGGAGGCTGCCGAAAGCGAAAACAGCTGCTTTTGAGGATGGAGTCCGCAGGAAAGCAGAGAGAGCCAAATTGTCTGGGGCATTTGAAAGGGTTCCAGGAGGCAGTGAGAACCAGCATTACTTTTCCCCGCTGGCACCTTTGCTGTGGCAGCAAAAGCTGGACGTTTGTCTTTTTTGCTCCGGAGGTTGCCGAAAGCGAAAACAGGTGCTTTTGAGGATAGAGTCCGCAGGAAAGCAGAGAGGGCCAAATTGTCTGTGGCATTTGAAAGGGTTCCAGGAGGCAGTGAGAACCAGCATTACTTTTCCCCGCTGGTACCTTTGCTGTGGCAGCAAAAGCGTGACGTTTGTCTTTTTTGCTCCGGAGGGCGCCGAAAGCAAAAATAGGTTCTTTTGAAGATGGAGTCCGCAGGAAAGCAGAGAGGGCCAAATTGTCTGTGGCATTTGAAAGGGTTCCAGGAGGCAGTGAGAACCAGCATTACTTTTCCCCGCTGGCACCTTTGCTGTGGCAGCAAAAGCTGGACGTTTGTCTTTTTTGCTCCGGAGGCTGCCGAAAGCGAAAACAGGTGCTTTTGAGGATGGAGTCCGCAGGAAAGCAGAGAGGGCCAAATTGTCTGTGGCATTTGAAAGGGTTCCAGGAGGCAGTGAGAACCAGCATTACTTTTCCCCGCTGGCACCTTTGCTGTGGCAGCAAAAGCTGGACGTTTGTCTTTTTTGCTCCGGAGGCTGCCGAAAGCGAAAACAGCTGCTTTTGAGGATGGAGTCCGCAGGAAAGCAGAGAGGGCCAAATTGTCTGTGGCATTTGAAAGGGTTCCAGGAGGCAGTGAGAACCAGCATTACTTTTCCCCGCTGGCACCTTTGCTGTGGCAGCAAAAGCTGGACGTTTGTCTTTTTTGCTCCGGAGGGCGCCGAAAGGGAAAATAGGTTCTTTTGAGGATGGAGTCCGCAGGAAAGCAGAGAGGGCCAAATTGTCTGTGGCATTTGCAAGGGTTCCAGGAGGCAGTGAGAACCAGCATTACTTTTCCCCGCTGGCACCTTTGCTGTGGCAGCAAAAGCTGGACGTTTGTCTTTTTTGCTCCGGAGGCTGCCGAAAGCGAAAACAGGTGCTTTTGAGGATGGAGTCCGCAGGAAAGCAGAGAGGGCCAAATTGTCTGGGGCATTTGAAAGGGTTCCAGGAGGCAGTGAGAACCAGCATTACTTTTCCCCGCTGGCACCTTTGCTGTGGCAGCAAAAGCTGGACGTTTGTCTTTTTTGCTCCGGAGGCTGCCGAAAGCGAAAACAGGTGCTTTTGAGGATGGAGTCCGCAGGAAAGCAGAGAGGGCCAAATTGTCTGTGGCATTTGAAAGGGTTCCAGGAGGCAGTGAGAACCAGCATTACTTTTCCCCGCTGGCACCTTTGCTGTGGCAGCAAAAGCTGGACGTTTGTCTTTTTTGCTCCGGAGGCTGCCGAAAGCGAAAACAGGTGCTTTTGAGGATGGAGTCCGCAGGAAAGCAGAGAGGGCCAAATTGTCTGTGGCATTTGAAAGGGTTCCAGGAGGCAGTGAGAACCAGCATTACTTTTCCCCGCTGGCACCTTTGCTGTGGCAGCAAAAGCTGGACGTTTGTCTTTTTTGCTCCGGAGGCTGCCGAAAGCGAAAACAGGTGCTTTTGAGGATGGAGTCCACAGGAAAGCAGAGAGGGCCAAATTGTCTGTGGCATTTGAAAGGGTTCCAGGAGGCAGTGAGAACCAGCATTACTTTTCCCCGCTGGCACCTTTGCTGTGGCAGCAAAAGCTGGACGTTTGTCTTTTTTGCTCCGGAGGCTGCCGAAAGCGAAAATAGGTGCTTTTGAGGATGGAGTCCGCAGGAAAGCAGAGAGGGCCAAATTGTCTGTGGCATTTGAAAGAGTTCCAGGAGGCAGTGAGAACCAGCATCACTTTTCCCCGCTGGCACCTTTGCTGTGGCAGCAAAAGCTGGACGTTTGTCTTTTTACCACCGGAGGGCGCCGAAAGTGAAAAAAGGCGCTTTTGAGGATAGAGTCCGCAGGAAAGCAGAGAGGGCTTAATTGTCTGGGGCATTTGAAAGGGTTCCAGGAGGCAGTGAGAACCAGCATTACTTTTCCCCGCTGGCACCTTTGCTGTGGCAGCAAAAGCTGGACGTTTGTCTTTTTTGCTCCGGAGGCTGCCGAAAGCGAAAACAGGTGCTTTTGAGGATGGAGTCCGCAGGAAAGCAGAGAGGGCCAAATTGTCTGTGGCATTTGAAAGGGTTCCAGGAGGCAGTGAGAACCAGCATTACTTTTCCCCGCTGGCACCTTTGCTGTGGCAGCAAAAGCTGGACGTTTGTCTTTTTTGCTCCGGAGGGCGCCGAAAGGGAAAATAGGTTCTTTTGAGGATGGAGTCCGCAGGAAAGCAGAGAGGGCCAAATTGTCTGTGGCATTTGAAAGGGTTCCAGGAGGCAGTGAGGACCAGCATTACTTTTCCCCGCTGGCACCTTTGCTGTGGCAGCAAAAGCTGGACGTTTGTCTTTTTTGCTCCGGAGGCTGCCGAAAGCGAAAACAGGTGCTTTTGAGGATGGAGTCCGCAGGAAAGCAGAGAGGGCCAAATTGCTTGGGGCATTTGAAAAGGTTCCAGGAGGCAGTGAGAACCAGCATTACTTTTCCCCGCTGGCACCTTTGCTGTGGCAGCAAAAGCTGGACGTTTGTCTTTTTTGCTCCGGAGGCTGCCGAAAGCGAAAACAGCTGCTTTTGAGGATGGAGTCCGCAGGAAAGCAGAGAGGGCCAAATTGTCTGTGGCATTTGAAAGGGTTCCAGGAGGCAGTGAGAACCAGCATTACTTTTCCCCGCTGGCACCTTTGCTGTGGCAGCAAAAGCTGGACGTTTGTCTTTTTTGCTCCGGAGGCTGCCGAAAGCGAAAACAGGTGCTTTTGAGGATGGAGTCCGCAGGAAAGCAGAGAGGGCCAAATTGTCTGTGGCATTTGAAAGGGTTCCAGGAGGCAGTGAGAACCAGCATTACTTTTCCCCGCTGGCACCTTTGCTGTGGCAGCAAAAGCTGGACGTTTGTCTTTTTTGCTCCGGAGGCTGCCGAAAGCGAAAACAGGTGCTTTTGAGGATGGAGTCCACAGGAAAGCAGAGAGGGCCAAATTGTCTGTGGCATTTGAAAGGGTTCCAGGAGGCAGTGAGAACCAGCATTACTTTTCCCCGCTGGCACCTTTGCTGTGGCAGCAAAAGCTGGACGTTTGTCTTTTTTGCTCCGGAGGCTGCCGAAAGCGAAAACAGGTGCTTTTGAGGATGGAGTCCACGGGAAAGCAGAGAGGGCCAAATTGTCTGTGGCATTTGAAAGGGTTCCAGGAGGCAGTGAGAACCAGCATTACTTTTCCCCGCTGGCACCTTTGCTGTGGCAGCAAAAGCTGGACGTTTGTCTTTTTTGCTCCGGAGGCTGCCGAAAGCGAAAATAGGTGCTTTTGAGGATGGAGTCCGCAGGAAAGCAGAGAGGGCCAAATTGTCTGTGGCATTTGAAAGAGTTCCAGGAGGCAGTGAGAACCAGCATCACTTTTCCCCGCTGGCACCTTTGCTGTGGCAGCAAAAGCTGGACGTTTGTCTTTTTACCACCGGAGGGCGCCAAAAGTGAAAAAAGGCGCTTTTGAGGATAGAGTCCGCAGGAAAGCAGAGAGGGCTTAATTGTCTGGGGCATTTGAAAGGGTTCCAGGAGGCAGTGAGAACCAGCATTACTTTTCCCCGCTGGCACCTTTGCTGTGGCAGCAAAAGCTGGACGTTTGTCTTTTTTGCTCCGGAGGCTGCCGAAAGCGAAAACAGGTGCTTTTGAGGATGGAGTCCGCAGGAAAGCAGAGAGGGCCAAATTGTCTGTGGCATTTGAAAGGGTTCCAGGAGGCAGTGAGAACCAGCATTACTTTTCCCCGCTGGCACCTTTGCTGTGGCAGCAAAAGCTGGACGTTTGTCTTTTTTGCTCCGGAGGGCGCCGAAAGGGAAAATAGGTTCTTTTGAGGATGGAGTCCGCAGGAAAGCAGAGAGGGCCAAATTGTCTGTGGCATTTGAAAGGGTTCCAGGAGGCAGTGAGAACCAGCATTACTTTTCCCCGCTGGCACCTTTGCTGTGGCAGCAAAAGCTGGACGTTTGTCTTTTTTGCTCCGGAGGCTGCCGAAAGCGAAAACAGGTGCTTTTGAGGATGGAGTCCGCAGGAAAGCAGAGAGGGCCAAATTGCTTGGGGCATTTGAAAGGGTTCCAGGAGGCAGTGAGAACCAGCATTACTTTTCCCCGCTGGCACCTTTGCTGTGGCAGCAAAAGCTGGACGTTTGTCTTTTTTGCTCCGGAGGCTGCCGAAAGCGAAAACAGCTGCTTTTGAGGATGGAGTCCGCAGGAAAGCAGAGAGGGCCAAATTGTCTGTGGCATTTGAAAGGGTTCCAGGAGGCAGTGAGAACCAGCATTACTTTTCCCCGCTGGCACCTTTGCTGTGGCAGCAAAAGCTGGACGTTTGTCTTTTTTGCTCCGGAGGCTGCCGAAAGCGAAAACAGGTGCTTTTGAGGATGGAGTCCGCAGGAAAGCAGAGAGGGCCAAATTGTCTGTGGCATTTGAAAGGGTTCCAGGAGGCAGTGAGAACCAGCATTACTTTTCCCCGCTGGCACCTTTGCTGTGGCAGCAAAAGCTGGACGTTTGTCTTTTTTGCTCCGGAGGCTGCCGAAAGCGAAAACAGGTGCTTTTGAGGATGGAGTCCACAGGAAAGCAGAGAGGGCCAAATTGTCTGTGGCATTTGAAAGGGTTCCAGGAGGCAGTGAGAACCAGCATTACTTTTCCCCGCTGGCACCTTTGCTGTGGCAGCAAAAGCTGGACGTTTGTCTTTTTTGCTCCGGAGGCTGCCGAAAGCGAAAACAGGTGCTTTTGAGGATGGAGTCCGCAGGAAAGCAGAGAGGGCCAAATTGTCTGTGGCATTTGAAAGGGTTCCAGGAGGCAGTGAGAACCAGCATTACTTTTCCCCGCTGGCACCTTTGCTGTGGCAGCAAAAGCTGGACGTTTGTCTTTTTTGCTCCGGAGGCTGCCGAAAGCGAAAACAGGTGCTTTTGAGGATGGAGTCCACAGGAAAGCAGAGAGGGCCAAATTGTCTGTGGCATTTGAAAGGGTTCCAGGAGGCAGTGAGAACCAGCATCACTTTTCCCCGCTGGCACCTTTGCTGTGGCAGCAAAAGCTGGACGTTTGTCTTTTTACCACCGGAGGGCGCCGAAAGTGAAAAAAGGCGCTTTTGAGGATAGAGTCCGCAGGAAAGCAGAGAGGGCTTAATTGTCTGGGGCATTTGAAAGGGTTCCAGGAGGCAGTGAGAACCAGCATCACTTTTCCCCGCTGGCACCTTTGCTGTGGCAGCAAAAGCTGGACGTTTGTCTTTTTTGCTCCGGAGGCTGCCGAAAGCGAAAACAGGTACTTTTGAGGATGGAGTCCACAGGAAAGCAGAGAGGGCCAAATTGTCTGTGGCATTTGAACAGGTTCCAGGAGGCAGTGAGAACCAGCATTACTTTTCCCCGCTGGCACCTTTGCTGTGGCAGCAAAAGCTGGACGTTTGTCTTTTTTGCTCCGGAGGCTGCCGAAAGCGAAAACAGGTGCTTTTGAGGATGGAGTCCACAGGAAAGCAGAGAGGGCCAAATTGTCTGTGGCATTTGAAAGGGTTCCAGGAGGCAGTGAGAACCAGCATTACTTTTCCCCGCTGGCACCTTTGCTGTGGCAGCAAAAGCTGGACGTTTGTCTTTTTTGCTCCGGAGGCTGCCGAAAGCGAAAACAGGTGCTTTTGAGGATGGAGTCCACGGGAAAGCAGAGAGGGCCAAATTGTCTGTGGCATTTGAAAGGGTTCCAGGAGGCAGTGAGAACCAGCATTACTTTTCCCCGCTGGCACCTTTGCTGTGGCAGCAAAAGCTGGACGTTTGTCTTTTTTGCTCCGGAGGCTGCCGAAAGCGAAAATAGGTGCTTTTGAGGATGGAGTCCGCAGGAAAGCAGAGAGGGCCAAATTGTCTGTGGCATTTGAAAGAGTTCCAGGAGGCAGTGAGAACCAGCATCACTTTTCCCCGCTGGCACCTTTGCTGTGGCAGCAAAAGCTGGACGTTTGTCTTTTTACCACCGGAGGGCGCCAAAAGTGAAAAAAGGCGCTTTTGAGGATAGAGTCCGCAGGAAAGCAGAGAGGGCTTAATTGTCTGGGGCATTTGAAAGGGTTCCAGGAGGCAGTGAGAACCAGCATTACTTTTCCCCGCTGGCACCTTTGCTGTGGCAGCAAAAGCTGGACGTTTGTCTTTTTTGCTCCGGAGGCTGCCGAAAGCGAAAACAGGTGCTTTTGAGGATGGAGTCCGCAGGAAAGCAGAGAGGGCCAAATTGTCTGTGGCATTTGAAAGGGTTCCAGGAGGCAGTGAGAACCAGCATTACTTTTCCCCGCTGGCACCTTTGCTGTGGCAGCAAAAGCTGGACGTTTGTCTTTTTTGCTCCGGAGGGCGCCGAAAGGGAAAATAGGTTCTTTTGAGGATGGAGTCCGCAGGAAAGCAGAGAGGGCCAAATTGTCTGTGGCATTTGAAAGGGTTCCAGGAGGCAGTGAGAACCAGCATTACTTTTCCCCGCTGGCACCTTTGCTGTGGCAGCAAAAGCTGGACGTTTGTCTTTTTTGCTCCGGAGGCTGCCGAAAGCGAAAACAGGTGCTTTTGAGGATGGAGTCCGCAGGAAAGCAGAGAGGGCCAAATTGCTTGGGGCATTTGAAAGGGTTCCAGGAGGCAGTGAGAACCAGCATTACTTTTCCCCGCTGGCACCTTTGCTGTGGCAGCAAAAGCTGGACGTTTGTCTTTTTTGCTCCGGAGGCTGCCGAAAGCGAAAACAGCTGCTTTTGAGGATGGAGTCCGCAGGAAAGCAGAGAGGGCCAAATTGTCTGTGGCATTTGAAAGGGTTCCAGGAGGCAGTGAGAACCAGCATTACTTTTCCCCGCTGGCACCTTTGCTGTGGCAGCAAAAGCTGGACGTTTGTCTTTTTTGCTCCGGAGGCTGCCGAAAGCGAAAACAGGTGCTTTTGAGGATGGAGTCCGCAGGAAAGCAGAGAGGGCCAAATTGTCTGTGGCATTTGAAAGGGTTCCAGGAGGCAGTGAGAACCAGCATTACTTTTCCCCGCTGGCACCTTTGCTGTGGCAGCAAAAGCTGGACGTTTGTCTTTTTTGCTCCGGAGGCTGCCGAAAGCGAAAACAGGTGCTTTTGAGGATGGAGTCCACAGGAAAGCAGAGAGGGCCAAATTGTCTGTGGCATTTGAAAGGGTTCCAGGAGGCAGTGAGAACCAGCATTACTTTTCCCCGCTGGCACCTTTGCTGTGGCAGCAAAAGCTGGACGTTTGTCTTTTTTGCTCCGGAGGCTGCCGAAAGCGAAAACAGGTGCTTTTGAGGATGGAGTCCGCAGGAAAGCAGAGAGGGCCAAATTGTCTGTGGCATTTGAAAGGGTTCCAGGAGGCAGTGAGAACCAGCATTACTTTTCCCCGCTGGCACCTTTGCTGTGGCAGCAAAAGCTGGACGTTTGTCTTTTTTGCTCCGGAGGCTGCCGAAAGCGAAAACAGGTGCTTTTGAGGATGGAGTCCACAGGAAAGCAGAGAGGGCCAAATTGTCTGTGGCATTTGAAAGGGTTCCAGGAGGCAGTGAGAACCAGCATCACTTTTCCCCGCTGGCACCTTTGCTGTGGCAGCAAAAGCTGGACGTTTGTCTTTTTACCACCGGAGGGCGCCGAAAGTGAAAAAAGGCGCTTTTGAGGATAGAGTCCGCAGGAAAGCAGAGAGGGCTTAATTGTCTGGGGCATTTGAAAGGGTTCCAGGAGGCAGTGAGAACCAGCATCACTTTTCCCCGCTGGCACCTTTGCTGTGGCAGCAAAAGCTGGACGTTTGTCTTTTTTGCTCCGGAGGCTGCCGAAAGCGAAAACAGGTACTTTTGAGGATGGAGTCCACAGGAAAGCAGAGAGGGCCAAATTGTCTGTGGCATTTGAACAGGTTCCAGGAGGCAGTGAGAACCAGCATTACTTTTCCCCGCTGGCACCTTTGCTGTGGCAGCAAAAGCTGGACGTTTGTCTTTTTTGCTCCGGAGGCTGCCGAAAGCGAAAACAGGTGCTTTTGAGGATGGAGTCCACAGGAAAGCAGAGAGGGCCAAATTGTCTGTGGCATTTGAAAGGGTTCCAGGAGGCAGTGAGAACCAGCATTACTTTTCCCCGCTGGCACCTTTGCTGTGGCAGCAAAAGCTGGACGTTTGTCTTTTTTGCTCCGGAGGCTGCCGAAAGCGAAAATAGGTGCTTTTGAGGATGGAGTCCGCAGGAAAGCAGAGAGGGCCAAATTGTCTGTGGCATTTGAAGAGGTTCCAGGAGGCAGTGAGAACCAGCATTACTTTTCCCCGCTGGCACCTTTGCTGTGGCAGCAAAAGCGTGACGTTTGTCTTTTTTGCTCCGGAGGGCGCCGAAAGCAAAAATAGGTTCTTTTGAAGATGGAGTCCGCAGGAAAGCAGAGAGGGCCAAATTGTCTGTGGCATTTGAAAGGGTTCCAGGAGGCAGTGAGAACCAGCATTACTTTTCCCCGCTGGCACCTTTGCTGTGGCAGCAAAAGCTGGACGTTTGTCTTTTTTGCTCCGGAGGCTGCCGAAAGCGAAAACAGGTGCTTTTGAGGATGGAGTCCGCAGCAAAGCAGAGAGGGCCAAATTGTCTGTGGCATTTGAAAGGGTTCCAGGAGGCAGTGAGAACCAGCATTACTTTTCCCCGCTGGCACCTTTGCTGTGGCAGCAAAAGCTGGGCGTTTGTCTTTTTTGCTCCGGAGGCTGCCGAAAGCGAAAACAGCTGCTTTTGAGGATGGAGTCCGCAGGAAAGCAGAGAGGGCCAAATTGTCTGGGGCATTTGAAAGGGTTCCAGGAGGCAGTGAGAACCAGCATTACTTTTCCCCGCTGGCACCTTTGCTGCGGCAGCAAAAGCTGGACGTTTGTCTTTTTACCACCGGACGGCGCCGAAAGTGAAAACAAATGCTTTTGAGGATGGAGTCCGCAGCAAAGCAGAGAGGGCCAAATTGTCTGTGGCATTTGAAGAGGTTCCAGGAGGCAGTGAGAACCAGCATTACTTTTCCCCGCTGGTACCTTTGCTGTGGCAGCAAAAGCTGGACGTTTGTCTTTTTACCACCGGAGGTTGCCGAAAGTGAAAAAAGGCGCTTTTGAGGATAGAGTCCGCAGGAAAGCAGAGAGGGCTTAATTGTCTGGGGCATTTGAAAGGGTTCCAGGAGGCAGTGAGAACCAGCATCACTTTTCCCCGCTGGCACCTTTGCTGTGGCAGCAAAAGCTGGACGTTTGTCTTTTTTGCTCCGGAGGCTGCCGAAAGCGAAAACAGGTGCTTTTGAGGATGGAGTCCGCAGGAAAGCAGAGAGGGCCAAATTGTCTGTGGCATTTGAAAGGGTTCCAGGAGGCAGTGAGAACCAGCATTACTTTTCCCCGCTGGCACCTTTGCTGTGGCAGCAAAAGCTGGACGTTTGTCTTTTTTGCTCCGGAGGGCGCCGAAAGGGAAAATAGGTTCTTTTGAGGATGGAGTCCGCAGGAAAGCAGAGAGGGCCAAATTGTCTGTGGCATTTGAAAGGGTTCCAGGAGGCAGTGAGGACCAGCATTACTTTTCCCCGCTGGCACCTTTGCTGTGGCAGCAAAAGCTGGACGTTTGTCTTTTTTGCTCCGGAGGCTGCCGAAAGCGAAAACAGGTGCTTTTGAGGATGGAGTCCGCAGGAAAGCAGAGAGGGCCAAATTGTCTGGGGCATTTGAAAGGGTTCCAGGAGGCAGTGAGAACCAGCATTACTTTTCCCCGCTGGCACCTTTGCTGTGGCAGCAAAAGCTGGACGTTTGTCTTTTTTGCTCCGGAGGCTGCCGAAAGCGAAAACAGGTGCTTTTGAGGATGGAGTCCGCAGGAAAGCAGAGAGGGCCAAATTGTCTGTGGCATTTGAAAGGGTTCCAGGAGGCAGTGAGAACCAGCATTACTTTTCCCCGCTGGCACCTTTGCTGTGGCAGCAAAAGCTGGACGTTTGTCTTTTTTGCTCCGGAGGCTGCCGAAAGCGAAAACAGGTGCTTTTGAGGATGGAGTCCGCAGGAAAGCAGAGAGGGCCAAATTGTCTGTGGCATTTGAAAGGGTTCCAGGAGGCAGTGAGAACCAGCATTACTTTTCCCCGCTGGCACCTTTGCTGTGGCAGCAAAAGCTGGACGTTTGTCTTTTTACCACCGGACGGCGCCGAAAGTTAAAACAAATGCTTTTGAGGATGGAGTCCGCAGCAAAGCAGAGAGGGCCAAATTGTCTGTGGCATTTGAAGAGGTTCCAGGAGGCAGTGAGAACCAGCATTACTTTTCCCCGCTGGTACCTTTGCTGTGGCAGCAAAAGCTGGACGTTTGTCTTTTTACCACCGGAGGGCGCCGAAAGTGAAAAAAGGCGCTTTTGAGGATAGAGTCCGCAGGAAAGCAGAGAGGGCTTAATTGTCTGGGGCATTTGAAAGGGTTCCAGGAGGCAGTGAGAACCAGCATCACTTTTCCCCGCTGGCACCTTTGCTGTGGCAGCAAAAGCTGGACGTTTGTCTTTTTTGCTCCGGAGGCTGCCGAAAGCGAAAACAGGTGCTTTTGAGGATGGAGTCCGCAGGAAAGCAGAGAGGGCCAAATTGTCTGGGGCATTTGAAAGGGTTCCAGGAGGCAGTGAGAACCAGCATTACTTTTCCCCGCTGGCACCTTTGCTGTGGCAGCAAAAGCTGGACGTTTGTCTTTTTTGCTCCGGAGGGCGCCGAAAGGGAAAATAGGTTCTTTTGAGGATGGAGTCCGCAGGAAAGCAGAGAGGGCCAAATTGTCTGTGGCATTTGAAAGGGTTCCAGGAGGCAGTGAGGACCAGCATTACTTTTCCCCGCTGGCACCTTTGCTGTGGCAGCAAAAGCTGGACGTTTGTCTTTTTTGCTCCGGAGGCTGCCGAAAGCGAAAACAGGTGCTTTTGAGGATGGAGTCCGCAGGAAAGCAGAGAGGGCCAAATTGTCTGTGGCATTTGAAAGGGTTCCAGGAGGCAGTGAGAACCAGCATTACTTTTCCCCGCTGGCACCTTTGCTGTGGCAGCAAAAGCTGGACGTTTGTCTTTTTTGCTCCGGAGGCTGCCGAAAGCGAAAACAGGTGCTTTTGAGGATGGAGTCCGCAGGAAAGCAGAGAGGGCCAAATTGTCTGTGGCATTTGAAAGGGTTCCAGGAGGCAGTGAGAACCAGCATTACTTTTCCCCGCTGGCACCTTTGCTGTGGCAGCAAAAGCTGGACGTTTGTCTTTTTTGCTCCGGAGGCTGCCGAAAGCGAAAACAGGTGCTTTTGAGGATGGAGTCCGCAGGAAAGCAGAGAGGGCCAAATTGTCTGTGGCATTTGAAAGGGTTCCAGGAGGCAGTGAGAACCAGCATTACTTTTCCCCGCTGGCACCTTTGCTGTGGCAGCAAAAGCTGGACGTTTGTCTTTTTTGCTCCGGAGGCTGCCGAAAGCGAAAACAGGTGCTTTTGAGGATGGAGTCCACAGGAAAGCAGAGAAGGCCAAATTGTCTGTGGCATTTGAAAGGGTTCCAGGAGGCAGTGAGAACCAGCATTACTTTTCCCCGCTGGCACCTTTGCTGTGGCAGCAAAAGCTGGACGTTTGTCTTTTTTGCTCCGGAGGCTGCCGAAAGCGAAAATAGGTGCTTTTGAGGATGGAGTCCGCAGGAAAGCAGAGAGGGCCAAATTTTCTGTGGCATTTGAAAGAGTTCCAGGAGGCAGTGAGAACCAGCATTACTTTTCCCCGCTGGCACCTTTGCTGTGGCAGCAAAAGCTGGACGTTTGTCTTTTTACCACCGGAGGGCGCCGAAAGTGAAAAAAGGCGCTTTTGAGGATAGAGTCCGCAGGAAAGCAGAGAGGGCTTAATTGTCTGGGGCATTTGAAAGGGTTCCAGGAGGCAGTGAGAACCAGCATCACTTTTCCCCGCTGGCACCTTTGCTGTGGCAGCAAAAGCTGGACGTTTGTCTTTTTTGCTCCGGAGGCTGCCGAAAGCGAAAACAGCTGCTTTTGAGGATGGAGTCCGCAGGAAAGCAGAGAGGGCCAAATTGTCTGTGGCATTTGAAAGGGTTCCAGGAGGCAGTGAGAACCAGCATTACTTTTCCCCGCTGGCACCTTTGCTGTGGCAGCAAAAGCTGGACGTTTGTCTTTTTTGCTCCGGAGGGCGCCGAAAGGGAAAATAGGTTCTTTTGAGGATGGAGTCCGCAGGAAAGCAGAGAGGGCCAAATTGTCTGTGGCATTTGAAAGGGTTCCAGGAGGCAGTGAGAACCAGCATTACTTTTCCCCGCTGGCACCTTTGCTGTGGCAGCAAAAGCTGGACGTTTGTCTTTTTTGCTCCGGAGGCTGCCGAAAGCGAAAACAGGTGCTTTTGAGGATGGAGTCCGCAGGAAAGCAGAGAGGGCCAAATTGTCTGGGGCATTTGAAAGGGTTCCAGGAGGCAGTGAGAACCAGCATTACTTTTCCCCGCTGGCACCTTTGCTGTGGCAGCAAAAGCTGGACGTTTGTCTTTTTTGCTCCGGAGGCTGCCGAAAGCGAAAACAGGTGCTTTTGAGGATGGAGTCCGCAGGAAAGCAGAGAGGGCCAAATTGTCTGTGGCATTTGAAAGGGTTCCAGGAGGCAGTGAGAACCAGCATTACTTTTCCCCGCTGGCACCTTTGCTGTGGCAGCAAAAGCTGGACGTTTGTCTTTTTTGCTCCGGAGGCTGCCGAAAGCGAAAACAGGTGCTTTTGAGGATGGAGTCCGCAGGAAAGCAGAGAGGGCCAAATTGTCTGTGGCATTTGAAAGGGTTCCAGGAGGCAGTGAGAACCAGCATTACTTTTCCCCGCTGGCACCTTTGCTGTGGCAGCAAAAGCTGGACGTTTGTCTTTTTTGCTCCGGAGGCTGCCGAAAGCGAAAACAGGTGCTTTTGAGGATGGAGTCCACAGGAAAGCAGAGAGGGCCAAATTGTCTGTGGCATTTGAAAGGGTTCCAGGAGGCAGTGAGAACCAGCATTACTTTTCCCCGCTGGCACCTTTGCTGTGGCAGCAAAAGCTGGACGTTTGTCTTTTTTGCTCCGGAGGCTGCCGAAAGCGAAAATAGGTGCTTTTGAGGATGGAGTCCGCAGGAAAGCAGAGAGGGCCAAATTGTCTGTGGCATTTGAAAGAGTTCCAGGAGGCAGTGAGAACCAGCATCACTTTTCCCCGCTGGCACCTTTGCTGTGGCAGCAAAAGCTGGACGTTTGTCTTTTTACCACCGGAGGGCGCCGAAAGTGAAAAAAGGCGCTTTTGAGGATAGAGTCCGCAGGAAAGCAGAGAGTGCTTAATTGTCTGGGGCATTTGAAAGGGTTCCAGGAGGCAGTGAGAACCAGCATTACTTTTCCCCGCTGGCACCTTTGCTGTGGCAGCAAAAGCTGGACGTTTGTCTTTTTTGCTCCGGAGGCTGCCGAAAGCGAAAACAGGTGCTTTTGAGGATGGAGTCCGCAGGAAAGCAGAGAGGGCCAAATTGTCTGTGGCATTTGAAAGGGTTCCAGGAGGCAGTGAGAACCAGCATTACTTTTCCCCGCTGGCACCTTTGCTGTGGCAGCAAAAGCTGGACGTTTGTCTTTTTTGCTCCGGAGGGCGCCGAAAGGGAAAATAGGTTCTTTTGAGGATGGAGTCCGCAGGAAAGCAGAGAGGGCCAAATTGTCTGTGGCATTTGAAAGGGTTCCAGGAGGCAGTGAGGACCAGCATTACTTTTCCCCGCTGGCACCTTTGCTGTGGCAGCAAAAGCTGGACGTTTGTCTTTTTTGCTCCGGAGGCTGCCGAAAGCGAAAACAGGTGCTTTTGAGGATGGAGTCCGCAGGAAAGCAGAGAGGGCCAAATTGTCTGGGGCATTTGAAAGGGTTCCAGGAGGCAGTGAGAACCAGCATTACTTTTCCCCGCTGGCACCTTTGCTGTGGCAGCAAAAGCTGGACGTTTGTCTTTTTTGCTCCGGAGGCTGCCGAAAGCGAAAACAGGTGCTTTTGAGGATGGAGTCCGCAGGAAAGCAGAGAGGGCCAAATTGTCTGTGGCATTTGAAAGGGTTCCAGGAGGCAGTGAGAACCAGCATTACTTTTCCCCGCTGGCACCTTTGCTGTGGCAGCAAAAGCTGGACGTTTGTCTTTTTTGCTCCGGAGGCTGCCGAAAGCGAAAACAGGTGCTTTTGAGGATGGAGTCCGCAGGAAAGCAGAGAGGGCCAAATTGTCTGTGGCATTTGAAAGGGTTCCAGGAGGCAGTGAGAACCAGCATTACTTTTCCCCGCTGGCACCTTTGCTGTGGCAGCAAAAGCTGGACGTTTGTCTTTTTTGCTCCAAACACCGCCGAAAGCGAAAACAGGTGCTTTTGAGGATGGAGTCCACAGGAAAGCAGAGAGGGCCAAATTGTCTGTGGCATTTGAAAGGGTTCCAGGAGGCAGTGAGAACCAGCATTACTTTTCCCCGCTGGCACCTTTGCTGTGGCAGCAAAAGCTGGACGTTTGTCTTTTTTGCTCCGGAGGCTGCCGAAAGCGAAAATAGGTGCTTTTGAGGATGGAGTCCGCAGGAAAGCAGAGAGGGCCAAATTTTCTGTGGCATTTGAAAGAGTTCCAGGAGGCAGTGAGAACCAGCATCACTTTTCCCCGCTGGCACCTTTGCTGTGGCAGCAAAAGCTGGACGTTTGTCTTTTTACCACCGGAGGGCGCCGAAAGTGAAAAAAGGCGCTTTTGAGGATAGAGTCCGCAGGAAAGCAGAGAGGGCTTAATTGTCTGGGGCATTTGAAAGGGTTCCAGGAGGCAGTGAGAACCAGCATCACTTTTCCCCGCTGGCACCTTTGCTGTGGCAGCAAAAGCTGGACGTTTGTCTTTTTTGCTCCGGAGGCTGCCGAAAGCGAAAACAGGTGCTTTTGAGGATGGAGTCCGCAGCAAAGCAGAGAGGGCCAAATTGTCTGTGGCATTTGAAAGGGTTCCAGGAGGCAGTGAGAACCAGCATTACTTTTCCCCGCTGGCACCTTTGCTGTGGCAGCAAAAGCTGGACGTTTGTCTTTTTTGCTCCGGAGGCTGCCGAAAGCGAAAATAGGTGCTTTTGAGGATGGAGTCCGCAGGAAAGCAGAGAGGGCCAAATTGTCTGTGGCATTTGAAGAGGTTCCAGGAGGCAGTGAGAACCAGCATTACTTTTCCCCGCTGGCACCTTTGCTGTGGCAGCAAAAGCGTGACGTTTGTCTTTTTTGCTCCGGAGGGCGCCGAAAGCAAAAATAGGTTCTTTTGAAGATGGAGTCCGCAGGAAAGCAGAGAGGGCCAAATTGTCTGTGGCATTTGAAAGGATTCCAGGAGGCAGTGAGAACCAGCATTACTTTTCCCCGCTGGCACCTTTGCTGTGGCAGCAAAAGCTGGACGTTTGTCTTTTTTGCTCCGGAGGCTGCCGAAAGCGAAAACAGGTGCTTTTGAGGATGGAGTCCACAGGAAAGCAGAGAGGGCCAAATTGTCTGTGGCATTTGAAAGGGTTCCAGGAGGCAGTGAGAACCAGCATTACTTTTCCCCGCTGGCACCTTTGCTGTGGCAGCAAAAGCTGGACGTTTGTCTTTTTTGCTCCGGAGGCTGCCGAAAGCGAAAATAGGTGCTTTTGAGGATGGAGTCCACAGGAAAGCAGAGAGGGCCAAATTGTCTGTGGCATTTGAAAGAGTTCCAGGAGGCAGTGAGAACCAGCATCACTTTTCCCCGCTGGGACCTTTGCTGTGGCAGCAAAAGCTGGACGTTTGTCTTTTTACCACCGGAGGGCGCCGAAAGTGAAAAAAGGCGCTTTTGAGGATAGAGTCCGCAGGAAAGCAGAGAGGGCTTAATTGTCTGGGGCATTTGAAAGGGTTCCAGGAGGCAGTGAGAACCAGCATCACTTTTCCCCGCTGGCACCTTTGCTGTGGCAGCAAAAGCTGGACGTTTGTCTTTTTTGCTCCGGAGGCTGCCGAAAGCGAAAACAGGTGCTTTTGAGGATGGAGTCCGCAGGAAAGCAGAGAGGGCCAAATTGTCTGTGGCATTTGAAAGGGTTCCAGGAGGCAGTGAGAACCAGCATTACTTTTCCCCGCTGGCACCTTTGCTGTGGCAGCAAAAGCTGGACGTTTGTCTTTTTTGCTCCGGAGGGCGCCGAAAGGGAAAATAGGTTCTTTTGAGGATGGAGTCCGCAGGAAAGCAGAGAGGGCCAAATTGTCTGTGGCATTTGAAAGGGTTCCAGGAGGCAGTGAGGACCAGCATTACTTTTCCCCGCTGGCACCTTTGCTGTGGCAGCAAAAGCTGGACGTTTGTCTTTTTTGCTCCGGAGGCTGCCGAAAGCGAAAACAGGTGCTTTTGAGGATGGAGTCCGCAGGAAAGCAGAGAGGGCCAAATTGTCTGTGGCATTTGAAAGGGTTCCAGGAGGCAGTGAGAACCAGCATTACTTTTCCCCGCTGGCACCTTTGCTGTGGCAGCAAAAGCTGGACGTTTGTCTTTTTTGCTCCGGAGGCTGCCGAAAGCGAAAACAGGTGCTTTTGAGGATGGAGTCCGCAGGAAAGCAGAGAGGGCCAAATTGTCTGTGGCATTTGAAAGGGTTCCAGGAGGCAGTGAGAACCAGCATTACTTTTCCCCGCTGGCACCTTTGCTGTGGCAGCAAAAGCTGGACGTTTGTCTTTTTTGCTCCAAACACCGCCGAAAGCGAAAACAGGTGCTTTTGAGGATGGAGTCCGCAGCAAAGCAGAGAGGGCCAAATTGTCTGTGGCATTTGAAAGGGTTCCAGGAGGCAGTGAGAACCAGCATTACTTTTCCCCGCTGGCACCTTTGCTGTGGCAGCAAAAGCTGGACGTTTGTCTTTTTTGCTCCGGAGGCTGCCGAAAGCGAAAATAGGTGCTTTTGAGGATGGAGTCCGCAGGAAAGCAGAGAGGGCCAAATTGTCTGTGGCATTTGAAAGAGTTCCAGGAGGCAGTGAGAACCAGCATCACTTTTCCCCGCTGGCACCTTTGCTGTGGCAGCAAAAGCTGGACGTTTGTCTTTTTACCACCGGAGGGCGCCGAAAGTGAAAAAAGGCGCTTTTGAGGATAGAGTCCGCAGGAAAGCAGAGAGGGCTTAATTGTCTGGGGCATTTGAAAGGGTTCCAGGAGGCAGTGAGAACCAGCATCACTTTTCCCCGCTGGCACCTTTGCTGTGGCAGCAAAAGCTGGACGTTTGTCTTTTTTGCTCCGGAGGCTGCCGAAAGCGAAAACAGGTGCTTTTGAGGATGGAGTCCGCAGGAAAGCAGAGAGGGCCAAATTGTCTGTGGCATTTGAAAGGGTTCCAGGAGGCAGTGAGAACCAGCATTACTTTTCCCCGCTGGCACCTTTGCTGTGGCAGCAAAAGCTGGACGTTTGTCTTTTTTGCTCCGGAGGGCGCCGAAAGGGAAAATAGGTTCTTTTGAGGATGGAGTCCGCAGGAAAGCAGAGAGGGCCAAATTGTCTGTGGCATTTGAAAGGGTTCCAGGAGGCAGTGAGGACCAGCATTACTTTTCCCCGCTGGCACCTTTGCTGTGGCAGCAAAAGCTGGACGTTTGTCTTTTTTGCTCCGGAGGCTGCCGAAAGCGAAAACAGGTGCTTTTGAGGATGGAGTCCGCAGGAAAGCAGAGAGGGCCAAATTGTCTGGGGCATTTGAAAGGGTTCCAGGAGGCAGTGAGAACCAGCATTACTTTTCCCCGCTGGCACCTTTGCTGTGGCAGCAAAAGCTGGACGTTTGTCTTTTTTGCTCCGGAGGCTGCCGAAAGCGAAAACAGGTGCTTTTGAGGATGGAGTCCGCAGGAAAGCAGAGAGGGCCAAATTGTCTGTGGCATTTGAAAGGGTTCCAGGAGGCAGTGAGAACCAGCATTACTTTTCCCCGCTGGCACCTTTGCTGTGGCAGCAAAAGCTGGACGTTTGTCTTTTTTGCTCCGGAGGCTGCCGAAAGCGAAAACAGGTGCTTTTGAGGATGGAGTCCGCAGGAAAGCAGAGAGGGCCAAATTGTCTGTGGCATTTGAAAGGGTTCCAGGAGGCAGTGAGAACCAGCATTACTTTTCCCCGCTGGCACCTTTGCTGTGGCAGCAAAAGCTGGACGTTTGTCTTTTTTGCTCCAAACACCGCCGAAAGCGAAAACAGGTGCTTTTGAGGATGGAGTCCACAGGAAAGCAGAGAGGGCCAAATTGTCTGTGGCATTTGAAAGGGTTCCAGGAGGCAGTGAGAACCAGCATTACTTTTCCCCGCTGGCACCTTTGCTGTGGCAGCAAAAGCTGGACGTTTGTCTTTTTTGCTCCGGAGGCTGCCGAAAGCGAAAATAGGTGCTTTTGAGGATGGAGTCCGCAGGAAAGCAGAGAGGGCCAAATTTTCTGTGGCATTTGAAAGAGTTCCAGGAGGCAGTGAGAACCAGCATCACTTTTCCCCGCTGGCACCTTTGCTGTGGCAGCAAAAGCTGGACGTTTGTCTTTTTACCACCGGAGGGCGCCGAAAGTGAAAAAAGGCGCTTTTGAGGATAGAGTCCGCAGGAAAGCAGAGAGGGCTTAATTGTCTGGGGCATTTGAAAGGGTTCCAGGAGGCAGTGAGAACCAGCATCACTTTTCCCCGCTGGCACCTTTGCTGTGGCAGCAAAAGCTGGACGTTTGTCTTTTTTGCTCCGGAGGCTGCCGAAAGCGAAAACAGGTGCTTTTGAGGATGGAGTCCGCAGCAAAGCAGAGAGGGCCAAATTGTCTGTGGCATTTGAAAGGGTTCCAGGAGGCAGTGAGAACCAGCATTACTTTTCCCCGCTGGCACCTTTGCTGTGGCAGCAAAAGCTGGACGTTTGTCTTTTTTGCTCCGGAGGCTGCCGAAAGCGAAAATAGGTGCTTTTGAGGATGGAGTCCGCAGGAAAGCAGAGAGGGCCAAATTGTCTGTGGCATTTGAAGAGGTTCCAGGAGGCAGTGAGAACCAGCATTACTTTTCCCCGCTGGCACCTTTGCTGTGGCAGCAAAAGCGTGACGTTTGTCTTTTTTGCTCCGGAGGGCGCCGAAAGCAAAAATAGGTTCTTTTGAAGATGGAGTCCGCAGGAAAGCAGAGAGGGCCAAATTGTCTGTGGCATTTGAAAGGATTCCAGGAGGCAGTGAGAACCAGCATTACTTTTCCCCGCTGGCACCTTTGCTGTGGCAGCAAAAGCTGGACGTTTGTCTTTTTTGCTCCGGAGGCTGCCGAAAGCGAAAACAGGTGCTTTTGAGGATGGAGTCCACAGGAAAGCAGAGAGGGCCAAATTGTCTGTGGCATTTGAAAGGGTTCCAGGAGGCAGTGAGAACCAGCATTACTTTTCCCCGCTGGCACCTTTGCTGTGGCAGCAAAAGCTGGACGTTTGTCTTTTTTGCTCCGGAGGCTGCCGAAAGCGAAAATAGGTGCTTTTGAGGATGGAGTCCACAGGAAAGCAGAGAGGGCCAAATTGTCTGTGGCATTTGAAAGAGTTCCAGGAGGCAGTGAGAACCAGCATCACTTTTCCCCGCTGGGACCTTTGCTGTGGCAGCAAAAGCTGGACGTTTGTCTTTTTACCACCGGAGGGCGCCGAAAGTGAAAAAAGGCGCTTTTGAGGATAGAGTCCGCAGGAAAGCAGAGAGGGCTTAATTGTCTGGGGCATTTGAAAGGGTTCCAGGAGGCAGTGAGAACCAGCATCACTTTTCCCCGCTGGCACCTTTGCTGTGGCAGCAAAAGCTGGACGTTTGTCTTTTTTGCTCCGGAGGCTGCCGAAAGCGAAAACAGGTGCTTTTGAGGATGGAGTCCGCAGGAAAGCAGAGAGGGCCAAATTGTCTGTGGCATTTGAAAGGGTTCCAGGAGGCAGTGAGAACCAGCATTACTTTTCCCCGCTGGCACCTTTGCTGTGGCAGCAAAAGCTGGACGTTTGTCTTTTTTGCTCCGGAGGGCGCCGAAAGGGAAAATAGGTTCTTTTGAGGATGGAGTCCGCAGGAAAGCAGAGAGGGCCAAATTGTCTGTGGCATTTGAAAGGGTTCCAGGAGGCAGTGAGGACCAGCATTACTTTTCCCCGCTGGCACCTTTGCTGTGGCAGCAAAAGCTGGACGTTTGTCTTTTTTGCTCCGGAGGCTGCCGAAAGCGAAAACAGGTGCTTTTGAGGATGGAGTCCGCAGGAAAGCAGAGAGGGCCAAATTGTCTGTGGCATTTGAAAGGGTTCCAGGAGGCAGTGAGAACCAGCATTACTTTTCCCCGCTGGCACCTTTGCTGTGGCAGCAAAAGCTGGACGTTTGTCTTTTTTGCTCCGGAGGCTGCCGAAAGCGAAAACAGGTGCTTTTGAGGATGGAGTCCGCAGGAAAGCAGAGAGGGCCAAATTGTCTGTGGCATTTGAAAGGGTTCCAGGAGGCAGTGAGAACCAGCATTACTTTTCCCCGCTGGCACCTTTGCTGTGGCAGCAAAAGCTGGACGTTTGTCTTTTTTGCTCCAAACACCGCCGAAAGCGAAAACAGGTGCTTTTGAGGATGGAGTCCACAGGAAAGCAGAGAGGGCCAAATTGTCTGTGGCATTTGAAAGGGTTCCAGGAGGCAGTGAGAACCAGCATTACTTTTCCCCGCTGGCACCTTTGCTGTGGCAGCAAAAGCTGGACGTTTGTCTTTTTTGCTCCGGAGGCTGCCGAAAGCGAAAATAGGTGCTTTTGAGGATGGAGTCCGCAGGAAAGCAGAGAGGGCCAAATTTTCTGTGGCATTTGAAAGAGTTCCAGGAGGCAGTGAGAACCAGCATCACTTTTCCCCGCTGGCACCTTTGCTGTGGCAGCAAAAGCTGGACGTTTGTCTTTTTACCACCGGAGGGCGCCGAAAGTGAAAAAAGGCGCTTTTGAGGATAGAGTCCGCAGGAAAGCAGAGAGGGCTTAATTGTCTGGGGCATTTGAAAGGGTTCCAGGAGGCAGTGAGAACCAGCATCACTTTTCCCCGCTGGCACCTTTGCTGTGGCAGCAAAAGCTGGACGTTTGTCTTTTTTGCTCCGGAGGCTGCCGAAATCGAAAACAGCTGCTTTTGAGGATGGAGTCCGCAGGAAAGCAGAGAGGGCCAAATTGTCTGTGGCATTTGAAAGGGTTCCAGGAGGCAGTGAGAACCAGCATTACTTTTCCCCGCTGGCACCTTTGCTGTGGCAGCAAAAGCTGGACGTTTGTCTTTTTTGCTCCGGAGGGCGCCGAAAGCGAAAATAGGTGCTTTTGAGGATGGAGTCCGCAGGAAAGCAGAGAGGGCCAAATTGTCTGTGGCATTTGAAGAGGTTCCAGGAGGCAGTGAGAACCAGCATTACTTTTCCCCGCTGGCACCTTTGCTGTGGCAGCAAAAGCGTGACGTTTGTCTTTTTTGCTCCGGAGGGCGCCGAAAGCAAAAATAGGTTCTTTTGAAGATGGAGTCCGCAGGAAAGCAGAGAGGGCCAAATTGTCTGTGGCATTTGAAAGGATTCCAGGAGGCAGTGAGAACCAGCATTACTTTTCCCCGCTGGCACCTTTGCTGTGGCAGCAAAAGCTGGACGTTTGTCTTTTTTGCTCCGGAGGCTGCCGAAAGCGAAAACAGGTGCTTTTGAGGATGGAGTCCGCAGCAAAGCAGAGAGGGCCAAATTGTCTGTGGCATTTGAAAGGGTTCCAGGAGGCAGTGAGAACCAGCATTACTTTTCCCCGCTGGCACCTTTGCTGTGGCAGCAAAAGCTGGACGTTTGTCTTTTTTGCTCCGGAGGCTGCCGAAAGCGAAAACAGCTGCTTTTGAGGATGGAGTCCGCAGGAAAGCAGAGAGGGCCAAATTGTCTGTGGCATTTGAAAGGGTTCCAGGAGGCAGTGAGAACCAGCATTACTTTTCCCCGCTGGCACCTTTGCTGCGGCAGCAAAAGCTGGACGTTTGTCTTTTTACCACCGGACGGCGCCGAAAGTGAAAACAAATGCTTTTGAGGATGGAGTCCGCAGCAAAGCAGAGAGGGCCAAATTGTCTGTGGCATTTGAAGAGGTTCCAGGAGGCAGTGAGAACCAGCATTACTTTTCCCCGCTGGTACCTTTGCTGTGGCAGCAAAAGCTGGACGTTTGTCTTTTTACCACCGGAGGGCGCCGAAAGTGAAAAAAGGCGCTTTTGAGGATAGAGTCCGCAGGAAAGCAGAGAGGGCTTAATTGTCTGTGGCATTTGAAAGGGTTCCAGGAGGCAGTGAGAACCAGCATCACTTTTCCCCGCTGGCACCTTTGCTGTGGCAGCAAAAGCTGGACGTTTGTCTTTTTTGCTCCGGAGGCTGCCGAAAGCGAAAACAGGTGCTTTTGAGGATGGAGTCCGCAGGAAAGCAGAGAGGGCCAAATTGTCTGTGGCATTTGAAAGGGTTCCAGGAGGCAGTGAGAACCAGCATTACTTTTCCCCGCTGGCACCTTTGCTGTGGCAGCAAAAGCTGGACGTTTGTCTTTTTTGCTCCGGAGGGCGCCGAAAGGGAAAATAGATTCTTTTGAGGATGGAGTCCGCAGGAAAGCAGAGAGGGCCAAATTGTCTGTGGCATTTGAAAGGGTTCCAGGAGGCAGTGAGGACCAGCATTACTTTTCCCCGCTGGCACCTTTGCTGTGGCAGCAAAAGCTGGACGTTTGTCTTTTTTGCTCCGGAGGCTGCCGAAAGCGAAAACAGGTGCTTTTGAGGATGGAGTCCGCAGGAAAGCAGAGAGGGCCAAATTGTCTGGGGCATTTGAAAGGGTTCCAGGAGGCAGTGAGAACCAGCATTACTTTTCCCCGCTGGCACCTTTGCTGTGGCAGCAAAGCTGGACGTTTGTCTTTTTTGCTCCGGAGGCTGCCGAAAGCGAAAACAGGTGCTTTTGAGGATGGAGTCCGCAGGAAAGCAGAGAGGGCCAAATTGTCTGTGGCATTTGAAAGGGTTCCAGGAGGCAGTGAGAACCAGCATTACTTTTCCCCGCTGGCACCTTTGCTGTGGCAGCAAAAGCTGGACGTTTGTCTTTTTTGCTCCGGAGGGCGCCGAAAGCGAAAACAGGTGCTTTTGAGGATGGAGTCCACAGGAAAGCAGAGAGGGCCAAATTGTCTGTGGCATTTGAAAGGGTTCCAGGAGGCAGTGAGAACCAGCATTACTTTTCCCCGCTGGCACCTTTGCTGTGGCAGCAAAAGCTGGACGTTTGTCTTTTTTGCTCCGGAGGCTGCCGAAAGCGAAAATAGGTGCTTTTGAGGATGGAGTCCGCAGGAAAGCAGAGAGGGCCAAATTGTCTGTGGCATTTGAAGAGGTTCCAGGAGGCAGTGAGAACCAGCATTACTTTTCCCCGCTGGCACCTTTGCTGTGGCAGCAAAAGCGTGACGTTTGTCTTTTTTGCTCCGGAGGGCGCCGAAAGCAAAAATAGGTTCTTTTGAAGATGGAGTCCGCAGGAAAGCAGAGAGGGCCAAATTGTCTGTGGCATTTGAAAGGGTTCCAGGAGGCAGTGAGAACCAGCATTACTTTTCCCCGCTGGCACCTTTGCTGTGGCAGCAAAAGCTGGACGTTTGTCTTTTTTGCTCCGGAGGCTGCCGAAAGCGAAAACAGGTGCTTTTGAGGATGGAGTCCGCAGCAAAGCAGAGAGGGCCAAATTGTCTGTGGCATTTGAAAGGGTTCCAGGAGGCAGTGAGAACCAGCATTACTTTTCCCCGCTGGCACCTTTGCTGTGGCAGCAAAAGCTGGACGTTTGTCTTTTTTGCTCCGGAGGCTGCCGAAAGCGAAAACAGCTGCTTTTGAGGATGGAGTCCGCAGGAAAGCAGAGAGGGCCAAATTGTCTGGGGCATTTGAAAGGGTTCCAGGAGGCAGTGAGAACCAGCATTACTTTTCCCCGCTGGCACCTTTGCTGCGGCAGCAAAAGTTGGACGTTTGTCTTTTTACCACCGGACGGCGCCGAAAGTGAAAACAAATGCTTTTGAGGATGGAGTCCGCAGCAAAGCAGAGAGGGCCAAATTGTCTGTGGCATTTGAAGAGGTTCCAGGAGGCAGTGAGAACCAGCATTACTTTTCCCCGCTGGTACCTTTGCTGTGGCAGCAAAAGCTGGACGTTTGTCTTTTTTGCTCCGGAGGGCGCCGAAAGCAAAAATAGGTTCTTTTGAAGATGGAGTCCGCAGGAAAGCAGAGAGGGCCAAATTGTCTGTGGCATTTGAAAGGGTTCCAGGAGGCAGTGAGAACCAGCATTACTTTTCCCCGCTGGCACCTTTGCTGTGGCAGCAAAAGCTGGACGTTTGTCTTTTTTGCTCCGGAGGCTGCCGAAATCGAAAACAGGTGCTTTTGAGGATGGAGTCCGCAGCAAAGCAGAGAGGGCCAAATTGTCTGTGGCATTTGAAAGGGTTCCAGGAGGCAGTGAGAACCAGCATTACTTTTCCCCGCTGGCACCTTTGCTGTGGCAGCAAAAGCTGGACGTTTGTCTTTTTTGCTCCGGAGGCTGCCGAAAGCGAAAACAGCTGCTTTTGAGGATGGAGTCCGCAGGAAAGCAGAGAGGGCCAAATTGTCTGTGGCATTTGAAAGGGTTCCAGGAGGCAGTGAGAACCAGCATCACTTTTCTTCGCTGGCACCTTTGCTGTGGCAGCAAAAGCTGGACGTTTGTCTTTTTACCACCGGAGGGCGCCGAAAGTGAAAAAAGGCGCTTTTGAGGATAGAGTCCGCAGGAAAGCAGAGAGGGCTTAATTGTCTGGGGCATTTGAAAGGGTTCCAGGAGGCAGTGAGAACTAGCATTACTTTTCCCCGCTGGCACCTTTGCTGTGGCAGCAAAAGCTGGACGTTTGTCTTTTTTGCTCCGGAGGCTGCCGAAAGCGAAAACAGGTGCTTTTGAGGATGGAGTCCGCAGGAAAGCAGAGAGGGCCAAATTTTCTGGGGCATTTGAAAGGGTTCCAGGAGGCAGTGAGAACCAGCATTACTTTTCCCCGCTGGCACCTTTGCTGTGGCAGCAAAAGCTGGACGTTTGTCTTTTTTGCTCCGGAGGTTGCCAAAAGCGAAAACAGGTGCTTTTGAGGATGGAGTCCGCAGGAAAGCAGAGAGGGCCAAATTGTCTGGGGCATTTGAACAGGTTCCAGGAGGCAGTGAGAACCAGCATTACTTTTCCCCGCTGGCACCTTTGCTGTGGCAGCAAAAGCTGGACGTTTGTCTTTTTTGCTCCGGAGGCTGCCGAAAGCGAAAAGAGGTGCTTTTGAGGATGGAGTCCACAGGAAAGCAGAGAGGGCCAAATTGTCTGTGGCATTTGAAAGGGTTCCAGGAGGCAGTGAGAACCAGCATTACTTTTCCCCGCTGGCACCTTTGCTGTGGCAGCAAAAGCTGGACGTTTGTCTTTTTTGCTCCGGAGGTTGCCGAAAGCGAAAAGAGGTACTTTTGAGGATGGAGTCCACAGGAAAGCAGAGAGGGCCAAATTGTCTGTGGCATTTGAAAGGGTTCCAGGAGGCAGTGAGAACCAGCATTACTTTTCCCCGCTGGCACCTTTGCTGTGGCAGCAAAAGCTGGACGTTTGTCTCTTTTGCTCCGGAGGCTGCCGAAAGCGAAAATAGGTGCTTTTGAGGATGGAGTCCGCAGGAAAGCAGAGAGGGCCAAATTGTCTGTGGCATTTGAAAGAGTTCCAGGAGGCAGTGAGAACCAGCATTACTTTTCCCCGCTGGCACCTTTGCTGTGGCAGCAAAAGCTGGACGTTTGTCTTTTTACCACCGGAGGGCGCCGAAAGTGAAAAAAGGCGCTTTTGAGGATAGAGTCCGCAGGAAAGCAGAGAGGGCCAAATTGTCAGGGGCATTTGAAAGGGTTCCAGGAGGCAGTGAGAACCAGCATTACTTTTCCCCGCTGGCACCTTTGCTGTGGCAGCAAAAGCTGGACGTTTGTCTTTTTTGCTCCGGAGGCTGCCGAAAGCGAAAACAGGTGCTTTTGAGGATGGAGTCCGCAGGAAAGCAGAGAGGGCCAAATTGTCTGGGGCATTTGAAAGGGTTCCAGGAGGCAGTGAGAACCAGCATTACTTTTCCCCGCTGGCACCTTTGCTGTGGCAGCAAAAGCTGGACGTTTGTCTTTTTTGCTCCGGAGGCTGCCGAAAGCGAAAACAGGTGCTTTTGAGGATGGAGTCCGCAGGAAAGCAGAGAGGGCCAAATTGTCTGGGGCATTTGAACAGGTTCCAGGAGGCAGTGAGAACCAGCATTACTTTTCCCCGCTGGCACCTTTGCTGTGGCAGCAAAAGCTGGACGTTTGTCTTTTTTGCTCCGGAGGCTGCCGAAAGCGAAAAGAGGTGCTTTTGAGGATGGAGTCCACAGGAAAGCAGAGAGGGCCAAATTGTCTGTGGCATTTGAAAGGGTTCCAGGAGGCAGTGAGGACCAGCATTACTTTTCCCCGCTGGCACCTTTGCTGTGGCAGCAAAAGCTGGACGTTTGTCTTTTTACCACCGGAGGGCGCCGAAAGTGAAAAAAGGCGCTTTTGAGGATAGAGTCCGCAGGAAAGCAGAGAGGGCCAAATTGTCAGGGGCATTTGAAAGGGTTCCAGGAGGCAGTGAGAACCAGCATTACTTTTCCCGCTGGCACCTTTGCTGTGGCAGCAAAAGCTGGACGTTTGTCTTTTTTGCTCCGGAGGCTGCCGAAAGCGAAAACAGGTGCTTTTGAGGATGGAGTCCGCAGGAAAGCAGAGAGGGCCAAATTGTCTGTGGCATTTGAAAGGGTTCCAGGAGGCAGTGAGAACCAGCATTACTTTTCCCCGCTGGCACCTTTGCTGTGGCAGCAAAAGCTGGACGTTTGTCTTTTTTGCTCCGGAGGGCGCCGAAAGGGAAAATAGGTTCTTTTGAGGATGGAGTCCGCAGGAAAGCAGAGAGGGCCAAATTGTCTGTGGCATTTGAAAGGGTTCCAGGAGGCAGTGAGGACCAGCATTACTTTTCCCCGCTGGCACCTTTGCTGTGGCAGCAAAAGCTGGACGTTTGTCTTTTTTGCTCCGGAGGCTGCCGAAAGCGAAAACAGGTGCTTTTGAGGATGGAGTCCGCAGGAAAGCAGAGAGGGCCAAATTGTCTGTGGCATTTGAAAGGGTTCCAGGAGGCAGTGAGAACCAGCATTACTTTTCCCCGCTGGCACCTTTGCTGTGGCAGCAAAAGCTGGACGTTTGTCTTTTTTGCTCCGGAGGCTGCCGAAAGCGAAAACAGGTGCTTTTGAGGATGGAGTCCGCAGGAAAGCAGAGAGGGCCAAATTGTCTGTGGCATTTGAAAGGGTTCCAGGAGGCAGTGAGAACCAGCATTACTTTTCCCCGCTGGCACCTTTGCTGTGGCAGCAAAAGCTGGACGTTTGTCTTTTTTGCTCCAAACACCGCCGAAAGCGAAAACAGGTGCTTTTGAGGATGGAGTCCACAGGAAAGCAGAGAGGGCCAAATTGTCTGTGGCATTTGAAAGGGTTCCAGGAGGCAGTGAGAACCAGCATTACTTTTCCCCGCTGGCACCTTTGCTGTGGCAGCAAAAGCTGGACGTTTGTCTTTTTTGCTCCGGAGGCTGCCGAAAGCGAAAATAGGTGCTTTTGAGGATGGAGTCCGCAGGAAAGCAGAGAGGGCCAAATTTTCTGTGGCATTTGAAAGAGTTCCAGGAGGCAGTGAGAACCAGCATCACTTTTCCCCGCTGGCACCTTTGCTGTGGCAGCAAAAGCTGGACGTTTGTCTTTTTACCACCGGAGGGCGCCGAAAGTGAAAAAAGGCGCTTTTGAGGATAGAGTCCGCAGGAAAGCAGAGAGGGCTTAATTGTCTGGGGCATTTGAAAGGGTTCCAGGAGGCAGTGAGAACCAGCATCACTTTTCCCCGCTGGCACCTTTGCTGTGGCAGCAAAAGCTGGACGTTTGTCTTTTTTGCTCCGGAGGCTGCCGAAATCGAAAACAGCTGCTTTTGAGGATGGAGTCCGCAGGAAAGCAGAGAGGGCCAAATTGTCTGTGGCATTTGAAAGGGTTCCAGGAGGCAGTGAGAACCAGCATTACTTTTCCCCGCTGGCACCTTTGCTGTGGCAGCAAAAGCTGGACGTTTGTCTTTTTTGCTCCGGAGGGCGCCGAAAGCGAAAATAGGTGCTTTTGAGGATGGAGTCCGCAGGAAAGCAGAGAGGGCCAAATTGTCTGTGGCATTTGAAGAGGTTCCAGGAGGCAGTGAGAACCAGCATTACTTTTCCCCGCTGGCACCTTTGCTGTGGCAGCAAAAGCGTGACGTTTGTCTTTTTTGCTCCGGAGGGCGCCGAAAGCAAAAATAGGTTCTTTTGAAGATGGAGTCCGCAGGAAAGCAGAGAGGGCCAAATTGTCTGTGGCATTTGAAAGGATTCCAGGAGGCAGTGAGAACCAGCATTACTTTTCCCCGCTGGCACCTTTGCTGTGGCAGCAAAAGCTGGACGTTTGTCTTTTTTGCTCCGGAGGCTGCCGAAAGCGAAAACAGGTGCTTTTGAGGATGGAGTCCGCAGCAAAGCAGAGAGGGCCAAATTGTCTGTGGCATTTGAAAGGGTTCCAGGAGGCAGTGAGAACCAGCATTACTTTTCCCCGCTGGCACCTTTGCTGTGGCAGCAAAAGCTGGACGTTTGTCTTTTTTGCTCCGGAGGCTGCCGAAAGCGAAAACAGCTGCTTTTGAGGATGGAGTCCGCAGGAAAGCAGAGAGGGCCAAATTGTCTGTGGCATTTGAAAGGGTTCCAGGAGGCAGTGAGAACCAGCATTACTTTTCCCCGCTGGCACCTTTGCTGCGGCAGCAAAAGCTGGACGTTTGTCTTTTTACCACCGGACGGCGCCGAAAGTGAAAACAAATGCTTTTGAGGATGGAGTCCGCAGGAAAGCAGAGAGGGCCAAATTGTCTGTGGCATTTGAAGAGGTTCCAGGAGGCAGTGAGAACCAGCATTACTTTTCCCCGCTGGTACCTTTGCTGTGGCAGCAAAAGCTGGACGTTTGTCTTTTTACCACCGGAGGGCGCCGAAAGTGAAAAAAGGCGCTTTTGAGGATAGAGTCCGCAGGAAAGCAGAGAGGGCTTAATTGTCTGTGGCATTTGAAAGGGTTCCAGGAGGCAGTGAGAACCAGCATCACTTTTCCCCGCTGGCACCTTTGCTGTGGCAGCAAAAGCTGGACGTTTGTCTTTTTTGCTCCGGAGGCTGCCGAAAGCGAAAACAGGTGCTTTTGAGGATGGAGTCCGCAGGAAAGCAGAGAGGGCCAAATTGTCTGTGGCATTTGAAAGGGTTCCAGGAGGCAGTGAGAACCAGCATTACTTTTCCCCGCTGGCACCTTTGCTGTGGCAGCAAAAGCTGGACGTTTGTCTTTTTTGCTCCGGAGGGCGCCGAAAGGGAAAATAGATTCTTTTGAGGATGGAGTCCGCAGGAAAGCAGAGAGGGCCAAATTGTCTGTGGCATTTGAAAGGGTTCCAGGAGGCAGTGAGGACCAGCATTACTTTTCCCCGCTGGCACCTTTGCTGTGGCAGCAAAAGCTGGACGTTTGTCTTTTTTGCTCCGGAGGCTGCCGAAAGCGAAAACAGGTGCTTTTGAGGATGGAGTCCGCAGGAAAGCAGAGAGGGCCAAATTGTCTGGGGCATTTGAAAGGGTTCCAGGAGGCAGTGAGAACCAGCATTACTTTTCCCCGCTGGCACCTTTGCTGTGGCAGCAAAGCTGGACGTTTGTCTTTTTTGCTCCGGAGGCTGCCGAAAGCGAAAACAGGTGCTTTTGAGGATGGAGTCCGCAGGAAAGCAGAGAGGGCCAAATTGTCTGTGGCATTTGAAAGGGTTCCAGGAGGCAGTGAGAACCAGCATTACTTTTCCCCGCTGGCACCTTTGCTGTGGCAGCAAAAGCTGGACGTTTGTCTTTTTTGCTCCGGAGGGCGCCGAAAGCGAAAACAGGTGCTTTTGAGGATGGAGTCCACAGGAAAGCAGAGAGGGCCAAATTGTCTGTGGCATTTGAAAGGGTTCCAGGAGGCAGTGAGAACCAGCATTACTTTTCCCCGCTGGCACCTTTGCTGTGGCAGCAAAAGCTGGACGTTTGTCTTTTTTGCTCCGGAGGCTGCCGAAAGCGAAAATAGGTGCTTTTGAGGATGGAGTCCGCAGGAAAGCAGAGAGGGCCAAATTGTCTGTGGCATTTGAAGAGGTTCCAGGAGGCAGTGAGAACCAGCATTACTTTTCCCCGCTGGCACCTTTGCTGTGGCAGCAAAAGCGTGACGTTTGTCTTTTTTGCTCCGGAGGGCGCCGAAAGCAAAAATAGGTTCTTTTGAAGATGGAGTCCGCAGGAAAGCAGAGAGGGCCAAATTGTCTGTGGCATTTGAAAGGGTTCCAGGAGGCAGTGAGAACCAGCATTACTTTTCCCCGCTGGCACCTTTGCTGTGGCAGCAAAAGCTGGACGTTTGTCTTTTTTGCTCCGGAGGCTGCCGAAAGCGAAAACAGGTGCTTTTGAGGATGGAGTCCGCAGCAAAGCAGAGAGGGCCAAATTGTCTGTGGCATTTGAAAGGGTTCCAGGAGGCAGTGAGAACCAGCATTACTTTTCCCCGCTGGCACCTTTGCTGTGGCAGCAAAAGCTGGACGTTTGTCTTTTTTGCTCCGGAGGCTGCCGAAAGCGAAAACAGCTGCTTTTGAGGATGGAGTCCGCAGGAAAGCAGAGAGGGCCAAATTGTCTGGGGCATTTGAAAGGGTTCCAGGAGGCAGTGAGAACCAGCATTACTTTTCCCCGCTGGCACCTTTGCTGCGGCAGCAAAAGTTGGACGTTTGTCTTTTTACCACCGGACGGCGCCGAAAGTGAAAACAAATGCTTTTGAGGATGGAGTCCGCAGCAAAGCAGAGAGGGCCAAATTGTCTGTGGCATTTGAAGAGGTTCCAGGAGGCAGTGAGAACCAGCATTACTTTTCCCCGCTGGTACCTTTGCTGTGGCAGCAAAAGCTGGACGTTTGTCTTTTTTGCTCCGGAGGGCGCCGAAAGCAAAAATAGGTTCTTTTGAAGATGGAGTCCGCAGGAAAGCAGAGAGGGCCAAATTGTCTGTGGCATTTGAAAGGGTTCCAGGAGGCAGTGAGAACCAGCATTACTTTTCCCCGCTGGCACCTTTGCTGTGGCAGCAAAAGCTGGACGTTTGTCTTTTTTGCTCCGGAGGCTGCCGAAATCGAAAACAGGTGCTTTTGAGGATGGAGTCCGCAGGAAAGCAGAGAGGGCCAAATTGTCTGTGGCATTTGAAAGGGTTCCAGGAGGCAGTGAGAACCAGCATTACTTTTCCCCGCTGGCACCTTTGCTGTGGCAGCAAAAGCTGGACGTTTGTCTTTTTTGCTCCGGAGGCTGCCGAAAGCGAAAACAGCTGCTTTTGAGGATGGAGTCCGCAGGAAAGCAGAGAGGGCCAAATTGTCTGTGGCATTTGAAAGGGTTCCAGGAGGCAGTGAGAACCAGCATCACTTTTCTTCGCTGGCACCTTTGCTGTGGCAGCAAAAGCTGGACGTTTGTCTTTTTACCACCGGAGGGCGCCGAAAGTGAAAAAAGGCGCTTTTGAGGATAGAGTCCGCAGGAAAGCAGAGAGGGCTTAATTGTCTGGGGCATTTGAAAGGGTTCCAGGAGGCAGTGAGAACTAGCATTACTTTTCCCCGCTGGCACCTTTGCTGTGGCAGCAAAAGCTGGACGTTTGTCTTTTTTGCTCCGGAGGCTGCCGAAAGCGAAAACAGGTGCTTTTGAGGATGGAGTCCGCAGGAAAGCAGAGAGGGCCAAATTTTCTGGGGCATTTGAAAGGGTTCCAGGAGGCAGTGAGAACCAGCATTACTTTTCCCCGCTGGCACCTTTGCTGTGGCAGCAAAAGCTGGACGTTTGTCTTTTTTGCTCCGGAGGTTGCCAAAAGCGAAAACAGGTGCTTTTGAGGATGGAGTCCGCAGGAAAGCAGAGAGGGCCAAATTGTCTGGGGCATTTGAACAGGTTCCAGGAGGCAGTGAGAACCAGCATTACTTTTCCCCGCTGGCACCTTTGCTGTGGCAGCAAAAGCTGGACGTTTGTCTTTTTTGCTCCGGAGGCTGCCGAAAGCGAAAAGAGGTGCTTTTGAGGATGGAGTCCACAGGAAAGCAGAGAGGGCCAAATTGTCTGTGGCATTTGAAAGGGTTCCAGGAGGCAGTGAGAACCAGCATTACTTTTCCCCGCTGGCACCTTTGCTGTGGCAGCAAAAGCTGGACGTTTGTCTTTTTTGCTCCGGAGGTTGCCGAAAGCGAAAAGAGGTACTTTTGAGGATGGAGTCCACAGGAAAGCAGAGAGGGCCAAATTGTCTGTGGCATTTGAAAGGGTTCCAGGAGGCAGTGAGAACCAGCATTACTTTTCCCCGCTGGCACCTTTGCTGTGGCAGCAAAAGCTGGACGTTTGTCTCTTTTGCTCCGGAGGCTGCCGAAAGCGAAAATAGGTGCTTTTGAGGATGGAGTCCGCAGGAAAGCAGAGAGGGCCAAATTGTCTGTGGCATTTGAAAGAGTTCCAGGAGGCAGTGAGAACCAGC
>NW_028128289.1:0-25547 GCF_965231255.1 Vanellus vanellus
GGGGAAAAGTGATGCTGGTCCTCACTGCCTCCTGGAACCCCTTCAAATGCCCCAGACAATTTGGCCCTCTCTGCTTTCCTGCGCACTCTAGCCTCAAAAGCACCTTTTTTCACTTTCACCGCTGCTTGGAGCAAAAAAGACAAACGTCCAGCTTTTGCTGCCACAGCAAAGGTGCCAGCGGGGAAAAGTGATGCTGGTCCTCACTGCCTCCTGGAACCCCTTCAAATGCCCCAGACAATTTGGCCCTCTCTGCTTTCCTGCGCACTCTAGCCTCAAAAACACCGGTTTTCACTTTCGGCGCCCCCCAGAGGAAAAAAGACAAACGTCCAGCTTTTGCTGCCACAGCAAAGGTGCCAGCGGGGAAAAGTGATGCTGGTCCTCACTGCCTCCTGGAACCCCTTCAAATGCCCCAGACAATTTGGCCCTCTCTGCTTTCCTGCGCACTCTAGCCTCAAAAACACCGGTTTTCACTTTCGGCGCCCCCCAGAGGAAAAAAGACAAACGTCCAGCTTTTGCTGCCACAGCAAAGGTGCCAGCGGGGAAAAGTGATGCTGGTCCTCACTGCCTCCTGGAACCCCTTCAAATGCCCCAGACAATTTGGCCCTCTCTGCTTTCCTGCGCACTCTAGCCTCAAAAGCACCTTTTTTCACTTTTGGCGCCCTCCGGAGGAAAAAAGACAAACGTCCAGCTTTTGCTGCCACAGCAAAGGTGCCAGCGGGGAAAAGTGATGCTGGTCCTCACTGCCTCCTGGAACCCCTTCAAATGCCCCAGACAATTTGGCCCTCTCTGCTTTCCTGCGCACTCTAGCCTCAAAAGCACCTTTTTTCACTTCCGGCGCCCCCCAGAGGAAAAAAGACAAACGTCCAGCTTTTGCTGCCACAGCAAAGGTGCCAGCGGGGAAAAGTGTGGTTGGTCCTCACTGCCTCCTGGAACCCCTTCAAATGCCCCAGACAATTTGGCCCTCTCTGCTTTCCTGCGCACTCTAGCCTCAAAAGCACCTTTTTTCACTATCAGCGCTGTTTGGAGCAAAAAAGACAAACGTCCAGCTTTTGCTGCCACAGCAAAGGTGCCAGCGGGGAAAAGTGATGCTGGTCCTCACTGCCTCCTGGAACCCCTTCAAATGCCCCAGACAATTTGGCCCTCTCTGCTTTCCTGCGCACTCTAGCCTCAAAAGCACCTATTTCACTTTCGGCGCCCCCCAGAGGAAAAAAGACAAACGTCCAGCTTTTGCTGCCACAGCAAAGGTGCCAGCGGGGAAAAGTGATGCTGGTCCTCACTGCCTCCTGGAACCCCTTCAAATGCCCCAGACAATTTGGCCCTCTCTGCTTTCCTGCGCACTCTAGCCTCAAAAACACCTTTTTTTCACTATCAGCGCCCTCCGGAGGAAAAAAGACAAACGTCCAGCTTTTGCTGCCACAGCAAAGGTGCCAGCGGGGAAAAGTGATGCTGGTCCTCACTGCCTCCTGGAACCCCTTCAAATGCCCCAGACAATTTGGCCCTCTCTGCTTTCCTGCGCACTCTAGCCTCAAAAGCACCGGTTTTCACTTTCAGCGCTGTTTGGAGCAAAAAAGACAAACGTCCAGCTTTTGCTGCCACAGCAAAGGTGCCAGCGGGGAAAAGTGATGCTGGTCCTCACTGCCTCCTGGAACCCCTTCAAATGCCCCAGACAATTTGGCCCTCTCTGCTTTCCTGCGCACTCTAGCCTCAAAAGCACCTTTTTTCACTTTTGGCGCCCTCCGGAGGAAAAAAGACAAACGTCCAGCTTTTGCTGCCACAGCAAAGGTGCCAGCGGGGAAAAGTGATGCTGGTCCTCACTGCCTCCTGGAACCCCTTCAAATGCCCCAGACAATTTGGCCCTCTCTGCTTTCCTGCGCACTCTAGCCTCAAAAGCACCTTTTTTCACTTTCGGCGCCCCCCAGAGGAAAAAAGACAAACGTCCAGCTTTTGCTGCCACAGCAAAGGTGCCAGCGGGGAAAAGTGTGGTTGGTCCTCACTGCCTCCTGGAACCCCTTCAAATGCCCCAGACAATTTGGCCCTCTCTGCTTTCCTGCGCACTCTAGCCTCAAAAGCACCTTTTTTCACTATCAGCGCTGTTTGGAGCAAAAAAGACAAACGTCCAGCTTTTGCTGCCACAGCAAAGGTGCCAGCGGGGAAAAGTGATGCTGGTCCTCACTGCCTCCTGGAACCCCTTCAAATGCCCCAGACAATTTGGCCCTCTCTGCTTTCCTGCGCACTCTAGCCTCAAAAACACCGGTTTTCACTTTCGGCGCCCCCCAGAGGAAAAAAGACAAACGTCCAGCTTTTGCTGCCACAGCAAAGGTGCCAGCGGGGAAAAGTGATGCTGGTCCTCACTGCCTCCTGGAACCCCTTCAAATGCCCCAGACAATTTGGCCCTCTCTGCTTTCCTGCGCACTCTAGCCTCAAAAACACCTTTTTTTCACTATCAGCGCCCTCCGGAGGAAAAAAGACAAACGTCCAGCTTTTGCTGCCACAGCAAAGGTGCCAGCGGGGAAAAGTGATGCTGGTCCTCACTGCCTCCTGGAACCCCTTCAAATGCCCCAGACAATTTGGCCCTCTCTGCTTTCCTGCGCACTCTAGCCTCAAAAGCACCGGTTTTCACTTTCAGCGCTGTTTGGAGCAAAAAAGACAAACGTCCAGCTTTTGCTGCCACAGCAAAGGTGCCAGCGGGGAAAAGTGATGCTGGTCCTCACTGCCTCCTGGAACCCCTTCAAATGCCCCAGACAATTTGGCCCTCTCTGCTTTCCTGCGCACTCTAGCCTCAAAAACACCGGTTTTCACTTTCGGCGCCCTCCGGAGCAAAAAAGACAAACGTCCAGCTTTTGCTGCCACAGCAAAGGTGCCAGCGGGGAAAAGTCATGCTGGTCCTCACTGCCTCCTGGAACCCCTTCAAATGCCCCAGACAATTTGGCCCTCTCTACTTTCCTGCGCACTCTAGCCTCAAAAGCACCTTTTTTCACTTTCAGCGCTGTTTGGAGCAAAAAAGACAAACGTCCAGCTTTTGCTGCCACAGCAAAGGTGCCAGCGGGGAAAAGTGATGCTGGTCCTCACTGCCTCCTGGAACCCCTTCAAATGCCCCAGACAATTTGGCCCTCTCTGCTTTCCTGCGCACTCTAGCCTCAAAAACACCGGTTTTCACTTTCGGCGCACCCCGGAGGAAAAAAGACAAACGTCCAGCTTTTGCTGCCACAGCAAAGGTGCCAGCGGGGAAAAGTGATGCTGGTCCTCACTGCCTCCTGGAACCCCTTCAAATGCCCCAGACAATTTGGCCCTCTCTGCTTTCCTGCGCACTCTAGCCTCAAAAGCACCTTTTTTCACTTTCGGCGCCCTCCGGAGGAAAAAAGACAAACGTCCAGCTTTTGCTGCCACAGCAAAGGTGCCAGCGGGGAAAAGTGATGCTGGTCCTCACTGCCTCCTGGAACCCCTTCAAATGCCCCAGACAATTTGGCCCTCTCTGCTTTCCTGCGCACTCTAGCCTCAAAAGCACCTATTTCACTTTCGGCGCCCCCCAGAGGAAAAAAGACAAACGTCCAGCTTTTGCTGCCACAGCAAAGGTGCCAGCGGGGAAAAGTGATGCTGGTCCTCACTGCCTCCTGGAACCCCTTCAAATGCCCCAGACAATTTGGCCCTCTCTACTTTCCTGCGCACTCTAGCCTCAAAAGCACCTTTTTTCACTTTCGGCGCCCCCCAGAGGAAAAAAGACAAACGTCCAGCTTTTGCTGCCACAGCAAAGGTGCCAGCGGGGAAAAGTGATGCTGGTCCTCACTGCCTCCTGGAACCCCTTCAAATGCCCCAGACAATTTGGCCCTCTCTGCTTTCCTGCGCACTCTAGCCTCAAAAACACCGGTTTTCACTTTCGGCGCCCCCCAGAGGAAAAAAGACAAACGTCCAGCTTTTGCTGCCACAGCAAAGGTGCCAGCGGGGAAAAGTGATGCTGGTCCTCACTGCCTCCTGGAACCCCTTCAAATGCCCCACACAATTTGGCCCTCTCTGCTTTCCTGCGCACTCTAGCCTCAAAAGCACCTTTTTTCACTTTCGGCGCCCCCCAGAAGAAAAAAAAAAAACGTCCAGCTTTTGATGCCACAGCAAAGGTGCCAGCGGGGAAAAGTGATGCTGGTCCTCACTGCCTCCTGGAACCCCTTCAAATGCCCCAGACAATTTGGCCCTCTCTACTTTCCTGCGCACTCTAGCCTCAAAAGCACCTTTTTTCACTTTCGCCGCTGCTTGGAGCAAAAAAGACAAACGTCCAGCTTTTGCTGCCACAGCAAAGGTGCCAGCGGGGAAAAGTGATGCTGGTCCTCACTGCCTCCTGGAACCCCTTCAAATGCCCCAGACAATTTGGCCCTCTCTGCTTTCCTGCGCACTCTAGCCTCAAAAGCACCTTTTTTCACTTTCACCGCTGCTTGGAGCAAAAAAGACAAACGTCCAGCTTTTGCTGCCACAGCAAAGGTGCCAGCGGGGAAAAGTGATGCTGGTCCTCACTGCCTCCTGGAACCCCTTCAAATGCCCCAGACAATTTGGCCCTCTCTGCTTTCCTGCGCACTCTAGCCTCAAAAGCACCTTTTTTCACTTTCGGCGCCCCCTAGAAGAAAAAAAAAAAACGTCCAGCTTTTGCTGCCACAGCAAAGGTGCCAGCGGGGAAAAGTGATGCTGGTCCTCACTGCCTCCTGGAACCCCTTCAAATGCCCCAGACAATTTGGCCCTCTCTGCTTTCCTGCGCACTCTAGCCTCAAAAGCACCTTTTTTCACTTTTGGCGCCCTCCGGAGGAAAAAAGACAAACGTCCAGCTTTTGCTGCCACAGCAAAGGTGCCAGCGGGGAAAAGTGATGCTGGTCCTCACTGCCTCCTGGAACCCCTTCAAATGCCCCAGACAATTTGGCCCTCTCTGCTTTCCTGCGCACTCTAGCCTCAAAAGCACCTTTTTTCACTTTCGGCGCCCCCCAGAGGAAAAAAGACAAACGTCCAGCTTTTGCTGCCACAGCAAAGGTGCCAGCGGGGAAAAGTGATGCTGGTCCTCACTGCCTCCTGGAACCCCTTCAAATGCCCCAGACAATTTGGCCCTCTCTGCTTTCCTGCGGACTCTAGCCTCAAAAGCACCTTTTTTCACTTTCGGCGCCCCCCAGAGGAAAAAAGACAAACGTCCAGCTTTTGCTGCCACAGCAAAGGTGCCAGCGGGGAAAAGTGATGCTGGTCCTCACTGCCTCCTGGAACCCCTTCAAATGCCCCAGACAATTTGGCCCTCTCTGCTTTCCTGCGCACTCTAGCCTCAAAAGCACCTTTTTTCACTTTCGGCGCCCCCTAGAAGAAAAAAAAAAAACGTCCAGCTTTTGCTGCCACAGCAAAGGTGCCAGCGGGGAAAAGTGATGCTGGTCCTCACTGCCTCCTGGAACCCCTTCAAATGCCCCAGACAATTTGGCCCTCTCTGCTTTCCTGCGCACTCTAGCCTCAAAAGCACCTTTTTTCACTTTTGGCGCCCTCCGGAGCAAAAAAGACAAACGTCCAGCTTTTGCTGCCACAGCAAAGGTGCCAGCGGGGAAAAGTGATGCTGGTCCTCACTGCCTCCTGGAACCCCTTCAAATGCCCCAGACAATTTGGCCCTCTCTGCTTTCCTGCGCACTCTAGCCTCAAAAGCACCTTTTTTCACTTTCGGCGCCCCCCAGAGGAAAAAAGACAAACGTCCAGCTTTTGCTGCCACAGCAAAGGTGCCAGCGGGGAAAAGTGATGCTGGTCCTCACTGCCTCCTGGAACCCCTTCAAATGCCCCAGACAATTTGGCCCTCTCTGCTTTCCTGCGCACTCTAGCCTCAAAAGCACCTTTTTTCACTATCAGCGCTGTTTGGAGCAAAAAAGACAAACGTCCAGCTTTTGCTGCCACAGCAAAGGTGCCAGCGGGGAAAAGTGATGCTGGTCCTCACTGCCTCCTGGAACCCCTTCAAATGCCCCAGACAATTTGGCCCTCTCTGCTTTCCTGCGCACTCTAGCCTCAAAAACACCGGTTTTCACTTTCGGCGCCCCCCAGAGGAAAAAAGACAAACGTCCAGCTTTTGCTGCCACAGCAAAGGTGCCAGCGGGGAAAAGTGATGCTGGTCCTCACTGCCTCCTGGAACCCCTTCAAATGCCCCAGACAATTTGGCCCTCTCTGCTTTCCTGCGCACTCTAGCCTCAAAAGCACCTTTTTTTCACTATCAGCGCCCTCCGGAGGAAAAAAGACAAACGTCCAGCTTTTGCTGCCACAGCAAAGGTGCCAGCGGGGAAAAGTGATGCTGGTCCTCACTGCCTCCTGGAACCCCTTCAAATGCCCCAGACAATTTGGCCCTCTCTGCTTTCCTGCGCACTCTAGCCTCAAAAGCACCTTTTTTCACTTTCGGCGCCCCCCAGAGGAAAAAAGACAAACGTCCAGCTTTTGCTGCCACAGCAAAGGTGCCAGCGGGGAAAAGTGATGCTGGTCCTCACTGCCTCCTGGAACCCCTTCAAATGCCCCAGACAATTTGGCCCTCTCTGCTTTCCTGCGCACTCTAGCCTCAAAAACACCGGTTTTCACTTTCGGCGCCCCCCAGAGGAAAAAAGACAAACGTCCAGCTTTTGCTGCCACAGCAAAGGTGCCAGCGGGGAAAAGTGATGCTGGTCCTCACTGCCTCCTGGAACCCCGTCAAATGCCCCAGACAATTTGGCCCTCTCTGCTTTCCTGCGCACTCTAGCCTCAAAAACACCGGTTTTCACTTTCAGCGCTGTTTGGAGCAAAAAAGACAAACGTCCAGCTTTTGCTGCCACAGCAAAGGTGCCAGCGGGGAAAAGTGATGCTGGTCCTCACTGCCTCCTGGAACCCCTTCAAATGCCCCAGACAATTTGGCCCTCTCTGCTTTCCTGCGCACTCTAGCCTCAAAAGCACCTTTTTTCACTTTCGGCGCACCCCGGAGGAAAAAAGACAAACGTCCAGCTTTTGCTGCCACAGCAAAGGTGCCAGCGGGGAAAAGTGATGCTGGTCCTCACTGCCTCCTGGAACCCCTTCAAATGCCCCAGACAATTTGGCCCTCTCTGCTTTCCTGCGCACTCTAGCCTCAAAAACACCGGTTTTCACTTTCGGCGCCCCCCAGAGGAAAAAAGACAAACGTCCAGCTTTTGCTGCCACAGCAAAGGTGCCAGCGGGGAAAAGTGATGCTGGTCCTCACTGCCTCCTGGAACCCCTTCAAATGCCCCAGACAATTTGGCCCTCTCTGCTTTCCTGCGCACTCTAGCCTCAAAAGCACCTTTTTTCACTTTCGGCGCCCCCCAGAGGAAAAAAGACAAACGTCCAGCTTTTGCTGCCACAGCAAAGGTGCCAGCGGGGAAAAGTCATGCTGGTCCTCACTGCCTCCTGGAACCCCTTCAAATGCCCCAGACAATTTGGCCCTCTCTGCTTTCCTGCGCACTCTAGCCTCAAAAGCACCTATTTAACTTTCGGCGCCCCCCAGAGGAAAAAAGACAAACGTCCAGCTTTTGCTGCCACAGCAAAGGTGCCAGCGGGGAAAAGTGATGCTGGTCCTCACTGCCTCCTGGAACCCCTTCAAATGCCCCAGACAATTTGGCCCTCTCTACTTTCCTGCGCACTCTAGCCTCAAAAGCACCTTTTTTCACTTTCGGCGCCCCCCAGAGGAAAAAAGACAAACGTCCAGCTTTTGCTGCCACAGCAAAGGTGCCAGCGGGGAAAAGTGATGCTGGTCCTCACTGCCTCCTGGAACCCCTTCAAATGCCCCAGACAATTTGGCCCTCTCTGCTTTCCTGCGCACTCTAGCCTCAAAAGCACCTTTTTTCACTTTCGGCGCCCCCCAGAGGAAAAAAGACAAACGTCCAGCTTTTGCTGCCACAGCAAAGGTGCCAGCGGGGAAAAGTGATGCTGGTCCTCACTGCCTCCTGGAACCCCTTCAAATGCCCCAGACAATTTGGCCCTCTCTGCTTTCCTGCGCACTCTAGCCTCAAAAACACCGGTTTTCACTTTCGGCGCCCCCCAGAGGAAAAAAGACAAACGTCCAGCTTTTGCTGCCACAGCAAAGGTGCCAGCGGGGAAAAGTGATGCTGGTCCTCACTGCCTCCTGGAACCCCGTCAAATGCCCCAGACAATTTGGCCCTCTCTGCTTTCCTGCGCACTCTAGCCTCAAAAACACCGGTTTTCACTTTCAGCGCTGTTTGGAGCAAAAAAGACAAACGTCCAGCTTTTGCTGCCACAGCAAAGGTGCCAGCGGGGAAAAGTGATGCTGGTCCTCACTGCCTCCTGGAACACTTTCAAATGCCCCAGACAATTTGGCCCTCTCTGCTTTCCTGCGCACTCTAGCTTCAAAAACACCTTTTTTCACTTTCGGCGCACCCCGGAGGAAAAAAGACAAACGTCCAGCTTTTGCTGCCACAGCAAAGGTGCCAGCGGGGAAAAGTGATGCTGGTCCTCACTGCCTCCTGGAACCCCTTCAAATGCCCCAGACAATTTGGCCCTCTCTACTTTCCTGCGCACTCTAGCCTCAAAAGCACCTTTTTTCACTTTCGCCGCTGCTTGGAGCAAAAAAGACAAACGTCCAGCTTTTGCTGCCACAGCAAAGGTGCCAGCGGGGAAAAGTGATGCTGGTCCTCACTGCCTCCTGGAACCCCTTCAAATGCCCCAGACAATTTGGCCCTCTCTGCTTTCCTGCGCACTCTAGCCTCAAAAGCACCTTTTTTCACTTTCACCGCTGCTTGGAGCAAAAAAGACAAACGTCCAGCTTTTGCTGCCACAGCAAAGGTGCCAGCGGGGAAAAGTGATGCTGGTCCTCACTGCCTCCTGGAACCCCTTCAAATGCCCCAGACAATTTGGCCCTCTCTGCTTTCCTGCGCACTCTAGCCTCAAAAGCACCTTTTTTCACTTTCGGCGCCCCCCAGAGGAAAAAAGACAAACGTCCAGCTTTTGCTGCCACAGCAAAGGTGCCAGCGGGGAAAAGTGATGCTGGTCCTCACTGCCTCCTGGAACCCCTTCAAATGCCCCAGACAATTTGGCCCTCTCTGCTTTCCTGCGCACTCTAGCCTCAAAAACACCGGTTTTCACTTTCGGCGCCCCCCAGAGGAAAAAAGACAAACGTCCAGCTTTTGCTGCCACAGCAAAGGTGCCAGCGGGGAAAAGTGATGCTGGTCCTCACTGCCTCCTGGAACCCCTTCAAATGCCCCAGACAATTTGGCCCTCTCTGCTTTCCTGCGCACTCTAGCCTCAAAAGCACCTTTTTTCACTTTCGGCGCCCCCTAGAAGAAAAAAAAAAAACGTCCAGCTTTTGCTGCCACAGCAAAGGTGCCAGCGGGGAAAAGTGATGCTGGTCCTCACTGCCTCCTGGAACCCCTTCAAATGCCCCAGACAATTTGGCCCTCTCTGCTTTCCTGCGCACTCTAGCCTCAAAAGCACCTTTTTTCACTTTTGGCGCCCTCCGGAGGAAAAAAGACAAACGTCCAGCTTTTGCTGCCACAGCAAAGGTGCCAGCGGGGAAAAGTGATGCTGGTCCTCACTGCCTCCTGGAACCCCTTCAAATGCCCCAGACAATTTGGCCCTCTCTGCTTTCCTGCGCACTCTAGCCTCAAAAGCACCTTTTTTCACTTTCGGCGCCCCCCAGAGGAAAAAAGACAAACGTCCAGCTTTTGCTGCCACAGCAAAGGTGCCAGCGGGGAAAAGTCATGCTGGTCCTCACTGCCTCCTGGAACCCCTTCAAATGCCCCAGACAATTTGGCCCTCTCTGCTTTCCTGCGCACTCTAGCCTCAAAAGCACCTTTTTTCACTATCAGCGCTGTTTGGAGCAAAAAAGACAAACGTCCAGCTTTTGCTGCCACAGCAAAGGTGCCAGCGGGGAAAAGTGATGCTGGTCCTCACTGCCTCCTGGAACCCCTTCAAATGCCCCAGACAATTTGGCCCTCTCTGCTTTCCTGCGCACTCTAGCCTCAAAAACACCGGTTTTCACTTTCGGCGCCCCCCAGAGGAAAAAAGACAAACGTCCAGCTTTTGCTGCCACAGCAAAGGTGCCAGCGGGGAAAAGTGATGCTGGTCCTCACTGCCTCCTGGAACCCCTTCAAATGCCCCAGACAATTTGGCCCTCTCTGCTTTCCTGCGCACTCTAGCCTCAAAAGCACCTTTTTTTCACTATCAGCGCCCTCCGGAGGAAAAAAGACAAACGTCCAGCTTTTGCTGCCACAGCAAAGGTGCCAGCGGGGAAAAGTGATGCTGGTCCTCACTGCCTCCTGGAACCCCTTCAAATGCCCCAGACAATTTGGCCCTCTCTGCTTTCCTGCGCACTCTAGCCTCAAAAGCACCTTTTTTCACTTTCGGCGCCCCCCAGAGGAAAAAAGACAAACGTCCAGCTTTTGCTGCCACAGCAAAGGTGCCAGCGGGGAAAAGTGATGCTGGTCCTCACTGCCTCCTGGAACCCCTTCAAATGCCCCAGACAATTTGGCCCTCTCTGCTTTCCTGCGCACTCTAGCCTCAAAAGCACCTATTTCACTTTCGGCGCCCCCCAGAGGAAAAAAGACAAACGTCCAGCTTTTGCTGCCACAGCAAAGGTGCCAGCGGGGAAAAGTCATGCTGGTCCTCACTGCCTCCTGGAACCCCTTCAAATGCCCCAGACAATTTGGCCCTCTCTACTTTCCTGCGCACTCTAGCCTCAAAAGCACCTTTTTTCACTTTCGGCGCCCTCCGGAGGAAAAAAGACAAACGTCCAGCTTTTGCTGGCACAGCAAAGATGCCAGCGGGGAAAAGTGATGCTGGTCCTCACTGCCTCCTGGAACCCCTTCAAATGCCCCAGACAATTTGGCCCTCTCTGCTTTCCTGCGCACTCTAGCCTCAAAAGCACCTTTTTTCACTTTCGGCGCCCCCCAGAGGAAAAAAGACAAACGTCCAGCTTTTGCTGCCACAGCAAAGGTGCCAGCGGGGAAAAGTGATGCTGGTCCTCACTGCCTCCTGGAACCCCTTCAAATGCCCCAGACAATTTGGCCCTCTCTGCTTTCCTGCGCACTCTAGCCTCAAAAACACCGGTTTTCACTTTCGGCGCCCCCCAGAGGAAAAAAGACAAACGTCCAGCTTTTGCTGCCACAGCAAAGGTGCCAGCGGGGAAAAGTGATGCTGGTCCTCACTGCCTCCTGGAACCCCGTCAAATGCCCCAGACAATTTGGCCCTCTCTGCTTTCCTGCGCACTCTAGCCTCAAAAACACCGGTTTTCACTTTCAGTGCTGTTTGGAGCAAAAAAGACAAACGTCCAGCTTGTGCTGCCACAGCAAAGGTGCCAGCGGGGAAAAGTGATGCTGGTCCTCACTGCCTCCTGGAACCCCTTCAAATGCCCCAGACAATTTGGCCCTCTCTGCTTTCCTGCGCACTCTAGCCTCAAAAACACCGGTTTTCACTTTCGGCGCCCCCCAGAGGAAAAAAGACAAACGTCCAGCTTTTGCTGCCACAGCAAAGGTGCCAGCGGGGAAAAGTGATGCTGGTCCTCACTGCCTCCTGGAACCCCTTCAAATGCCCCAGACAATTTGGCCCTCTCTGCTTTCCTGCGCACTCTAGCCTCAAAAGCACCTTTTTTCACTTTCGGCGCCCCCCAGAGGAAAAAAGACAAACGTCCAGCTTTTGCTGCCACAGCAAAGGTGCCAGCGGGGAAAAGTCATGCTGGTCCTCACTGCCTCCTGGAACCCCTTCAAATGCCCCAGACAATTTGGCCCTCTCTGCTTTCCTGCGCACTCTAGCCTCAAAAGCACCTATTTCACTTTCGGCGCCCCCCAGAGGAAAAAAGACAAACGTCCAGCTTTTGCTGCCACAGCAAAGGTGCCAGCGGGGAAAAGTGATGCTGGTCCTCACTGCCTCCTGGAACCCCTTCAAATGCCCCAGACAATTTGGCCCTCTCTACTTTCCTGCGCACTCTAGCCTCAAAAGCACCTTTTTTCACTTTCGGCGCCCCCCAGAGGAAAAAAGACAAACGTCCAGCTTTTGCTGCCACAGCAAAGGTGCCAGCGGGGAAAAGTCATGCTGGTCCTCACTGCCTCCTGGAACCCCTTCAAATGCCCCAGACAATTTGGCCCTCTCTGCTTTCCTGCGCACTCTAGCCTCAAAAGCACCTTTTTTCACTTTCGGCGCCCCCCAGAGGAAAAAAGACAAACGTCCAGCTTTTGCTGCCACAGCAAAGGTGCCAGCGGGGAAAAGTGATGCTGGTCCTCACTGCCTCCTGGAACCCCTTCAAATGCCCCAGACAATTTGGCCCTCTCTGCTTTCCTGCGCACTCTAGCCTCAAAAGCACCTTTTTTCACTTTCGGCGCCCTCCGGAGCAAAAAAAAAAAAAGTCCAGCTTTTGCTGCCACAGCAAAGGTGCCAGCGGGGAAAAGTGATGCTGGTCCTCACTGCCTCCTGGAACCCCTTCAAATGCCCCAGACAATTTGGCCCTCTCTGCTTTCCTGCGCACTCTAGCCTCAAAAACACCGGTTTTCAATTTCAGCGCTGTTTGGAGCAAAAAAGACAAACGTCCAGCTTTTGCTGCCACAGCAAAGGTGCCAGCGGGGAAAAGTGATGCTGGTCCTCACTGCCTCCTGGAACCCCTTCAAATGCCCCAGACAATTTGGCCCTCTCTGCTTTCCTGCGCACTCTAGCCTCAAAAACACCGGTTTTCACTTTCGGCGCACCCCGGAGGAAAAAAGACAAACGTCCAGCTTTTGCTGCCACAGCAAAGGTGCCAGCGGGGAAAAGTCATGCTGGTCCTCACTGCCTCCTGGAACCCCTTCAAATGCCCCAGACAATTTGGCCCTCTCTGCTTTCCTGCGCACTCTAGCCTCAAAAGCACCTATTTCACTTTCGGCGCCCCCCAGAGGAAAAAAGACAAACGTCCAGCTTTTGCTGCCACAGCAAAGGTGCCAGCGGGGAAAAGTCATGCTGGTCCTCACTGCCTCCTGGAACCCCTTCAAATGCCCCAGACAATTTGGCCCTCTCTACTTTCCTGCGCACTCTAGCCTCAAAAGCACCTTTTTTCACTTTCGGCGCCCTCCGGAGGAAAAAAGACAAACGTCCAGCTTTTGCTGGCACAGCAAAGATGCCAGCGGGGAAAAGTGATGCTGGTCCTCACTGCCTCCTGGAACCCCTTCAAATGCCCCAGACAATTTGGCCCTCTCTGCTTTCCTGCGCACTCTAGCCTCAAAAGCACCTTTTTTCACTTTCGGCGCCCCCCAGAGGAAAAAAGACAAACGTCCAGCTTTTGCTGCCACAGCAAAGGTGCCAGCGGGGAAAAGTGATGCTGGTCCTCACTGCCTCCTGGAACCCCTTCAAATGCCCCAGACAATTTGGCCCTCTCTGCTTTCCTGCGCACTCTAGCCTCAAAAACACCGGTTTTCACTTTCGGCGCCCCCCAGAGGAAAAAAGACAAACGTCCAGCTTTTGCTGCCACAGCAAAGGTGCCAGCGGGGAAAAGTGATGCTGGTCCTCACTGCCTCCTGGAACCCCGTCAAATGCCCCAGACAATTTGGCCCTCTCTGCTTTCCTGCGCACTCTAGCCTCAAAAACACCGGTTTTCACTTTCAGTGCTGTTTGGAGCAAAAAAGACAAACGTCCAGCTTGTGCTGCCACAGCAAAGGTGCCAGCGGGGAAAAGTGATGCTGGTCCTCACTGCCTCCTGGAACCCCTTCAAATGCCCCAGACAATTTGGCCCTCTCTGCTTTCCTGCGCACTCTAGCCTCAAAAACACCGGTTTTCACTTTCGGCGCCCCCCAGAGGAAAAAAGACAAACGTCCAGCTTTTGCTGCCACAGCAAAGGTGCCAGCGGGGAAAAGTGATGCTGGTCCTCACTGCCTCCTGGAACCCCTTCAAATGCCCCAGACAATTTGGCCCTCTCTGCTTTCCTGCGCACTCTAGCCTCAAAAGCACCTTTTTTCACTTTCGGCGCCCCCCAGAGGAAAAAAGACAAACGTCCAGCTTTTGCTGCCACAGCAAAGGTGCCAGCGGGGAAAAGTCATGCTGGTCCTCACTGCCTCCTGGAACCCCTTCAAATGCCCCAGACAATTTGGCCCTCTCTGCTTTCCTGCGCACTCTAGCCTCAAAAGCACCTATTTCACTTTCGGCGCCCCCCAGAGGAAAAAAGACAAACGTCCAGCTTTTGCTGCCACAGCAAAGGTGCCAGCGGGGAAAAGTGATGCTGGTCCTCACTGCCTCCTGGAACCCCTTCAAATGCCCCAGACAATTTGGCCCTCTCTACTTTCCTGCGCACTCTAGCCTCAAAAGCACCTTTTTTCACTTTCGGCGCCCCCCAGAGGAAAAAAGACAAACGTCCAGCTTTTGCTGCCACAGCAAAGGTGCCAGCGGGGAAAAGTCATGCTGGTCCTCACTGCCTCCTGGAACCCCTTCAAATGCCCCAGACAATTTGGCCCTCTCTGCTTTCCTGCGCACTCTAGCCTCAAAAGCACCTTTTTTCACTTTCGGCGCCCCCCAGAGGAAAAAAGACAAACGTCCAGCTTTTGCTGCCACAGCAAAGGTGCCAGCGGGGAAAAGTGATGCTGGTCCTCACTGCCTCCTGGAACCCCTTCAAATGCCCCAGACAATTTGGCCCTCTCTGCTTTCCTGCGCACTCTAGCCTCAAAAGCACCTTTTTTCACTTTCGGCGCCCTCCGGAGCAAAAAAGAAAAAAGTCCAGCTTTTGCTGCCACAGCAAAGGTGCCAGCGGGGAAAAGTGATGCTGGTCCTCACTGCCTCCTGGAACCCCTTCAAATGCCCCAGACAATTTGGCCCTCTCTGCTTTCCTGCGCACTCTAGCCTCAAAAACACCGGTTTTCAATTTCAGCGCTGTTTGGAGCAAAAAAGACAAACGTCCAGCTTTTGCTGCCACAGCAAAGGTGCCAGCGGGGAAAAGTGATGCTGGTCCTCACTGCCTCCTGGAACCCCTTCAAATGCCCCAGACAATTTGGCCCTCTCTGCTTTCCTGCGCACTCTAGCCTCAAAAACACCGGTTTTCACTTTCGGCGCACCCCGGAGGAAAAAAGACAAACGTCCAGCTTTTGCTGCCACAGCAAAGGTGCCAGCGGGGAAAAGTCATGCTGGTCCTCACTGCCTCCTGGAACCCCTTCAAATGCCCCAGACAATTTGGCCCTCTCTGCTTTCCTGCGCACTCTAGCCTCAAAAGCACCTTTTTTCACTTTCGGCGCCCTCCGGAGGAAAAAAGACAAACGTCCAGCTTTTGCTGCCACAGCAAAGGTGCCAGCGGGGAAAAGTGATGCTGGTCCTCACTGCCTCCTGGAACCCCTTCAAATGCCCCAGACAATTTGGCCCTCTCTGCTTTCCTGCGCACTCTAGCCTCAAAAGCACCTATTTCACTTTCGGCGCCCCCCAGAGGAAAAAAGACAAACGTCCAGCTTTTGCTGCCACAGCAAAGGTGCCAGCGGGGAAAAGTGATGCTGGTCCTCACTGCCTCCTGGAACCCCTTCAAATGCCCCAGACAATTTGGCCCTCTCTGCTTTCCTGCGCACTCTAGCCTCAAAAGCACCTTTTTTCACTTTCGGCGCCCCCCAGAGGAAAAAAGACAAACGTCCAGCTTTTGCTGCCACAGCAAAGGTGCCAGCGGGGAAAAGTCATGCTGGTCCTCACTGCCTCCTGGAACCCCTTCAAATGCCCCAGACAATTTGGCCCTCTCTGCTTTCCTGCGCACTCTAGCCTCAAAAACACCTTTTTTCACTTTCGGCGCCCCCCAGAGGAAAAAAGACAAACGTCCAGCTTTTGCTGCCACAGCAAAGGTGCCAGCGGGGAAAAGTGATGCTGGTCCTCACTGCCTCCTGGAACCCCTTCAAATGCCCCAGACAATTTGGCCCTCTCTGCTTTCCTGCGCACTCTAGCCTCAAAAGCACCTTTTTTCACTTTCGGCGCCCCCCAGAGGAAAAAAGACAAACGTCCAGCTTTTGCTGCCACAGCAAAGGTGCCAGCGGGGAAAAGTGATGCTGGTCCTCACTGCCTCCTGGAACCCCTTCAAATGCCCCAGACAATTTGGCCCTCTCTGCTTTCCTGCGCACTCTAGCCTCAAAAGCACCTTTTTTCACTTTCGGCGCCCCCCAGAAGAAAAAAAAAAACGTCCAGCTTTTGCTGCCACAGCAAAGGTGCCAGCGGGGAAAAGTGATGCTGGTCCTCACTGCCTCCTGGAACCCCTTCAAATGCCCCAGACAATTTGGCCCTCTCTGCTTTCCTGCGCACTCTAGCCTCAAAAGCACCTTTTTTCACTATCAGCGCCCTCCGGAGCAAAAAAGACAAACGTCCAGCTTTTGCTGCCACAGCAAAGGTGCCAGCGGGGAAAAGTGATGCTGGTCCTCACTGCCTCCTGGAACCCCTTCAAATGCCCCAGACAATTTGGCCCTCTCTGCTTTCCTGCGCACTCTAGCCTCAAAAGCACCTTTTTTCACTTTCGGCGCCCCCCAGAGGAAAAAAGACAAACGTCCAGCTTTTGCTGCCACAGCAAAGGTGCCAGCGGGGAAAAGTGATGCTGGTCCTCACTGCCTCCTGGAACCCCTTCAAATGCCCCAGACAATTTGGCCCTCTCTGCTTTCCTGCGCACTCTAGCCTCAAAAGCACCTATTTCACTTTCGGCGCCCCCCAGAGGAAAAAAGACAAACGTCCAGCTTTTGCTGCCACAGCAAAGGTGCCAGCGGGGAAAAGTGATGCTGGTCCTCACTGCCTCCTGGAACCCCTTCAAATGCCCCAGACAATTTGGCCCTCTCTACTTTCCTGCGCACTCTAGCCTCAAAAGCACCTTTTTTCACTTTCGGCGCCCTCCGGAGGAAAAAAGACAAACGTCCAGCTTTTGCTGGCACAGCAAAGGTGCCAGCGGGGAAAAGTGATGCTGGTCCTCACTGCCTCCTGGAACCCCTTCAAATGCCCCAGACAATTTGGCCCTCTCTGCTTTCCTGCGCACTCTAGCCTCAAAAACACCGGTTTTCACTTTCGGCGCCCCCCAGAGGAAAAAAGACAAACGTCCAGCTTTTGCTGCCACAGCAAAGGTGCCAGCGGGGAAAAGTGATGCTGGTCCTCACTGCCTCCTGGAACCCCTTCAAATGCCCCAGACAATTTGGCCCTCTCTGCTTTCCTGCGCACTCTAGCCTCAAAAACACCGGTTTTCACTTTCGGCGCCCCCCAGAGGAAAAAAGACAAACGTCCAGCTTTTGCTGCCACAGCAAAGGTGCCAGCGGGGAAAAGTGATGCTGGTCCTCACTGCCTCCTGGAACCCCTTCAAATGCCCCAGACAATTTGGCCCTCTCTGCTTTCCTGCGCACTCTAGCCTCAAAAGCACCTTTTTTCACTTTCGGCGCCCTCCGGAGCAAAAAAGACAAACGTCCAGCTTTTGCTGCCACAGCAAAGGTGCCAGCGGGGAAAAGTGATGCTGGTCCTCACTGCCTCCTGGAACCCCTTCAAATGCCCCAGACAATTTGGCCCTCTCTGCTTTCCTGCGCACTCTAGCCTCAAAAGCACCTTTTTTCACTTTCGGCGCCCTCCGGAGCAAAAAAGACAAACGTCCAGCTTTTGCTGCCACAGCAAAGGTGCCAGCGGGGAAAAGTCATGCTGGTCCTCACTGCCTCCTGGAACCCCTTCAAATGCCCCAGACAATTTGGCCCTCTCTGCTTTCCTGCGCACTCTAGCCTCAAAAGCACCTTTTTTCACTTTCGGCGCCCCCCAGAGGAAAAAAGACAAACGTCCAGCTTTTGCTGCCACAGCAAAGGTGCCAGCGGGGAAAAGTGATGCTGGTCCTCACTGCCTCCTGGAACCCCTTCAAATGCCCCAGACAATTTGGCCCTCTCTGCTTTCCTGCGCACTCTAGCCTCAAAAGCACCTTTTTTCACTTTCGGCGCCCCCCAGAGGAAAAAAGACAAACGTCCAGCTTTTGCTGCCACAGCAAAGGTGCCAGCGGGGAAAAGTGATGCTGGTCCTCACTGCCTCCTGGAACCCCTTCAAATGCCCCAGACAATTTGGCCCTCTCTGCTTTCCTGCGCACTCTAGCCTCAAAAGCACCTTTTTTTCACTATCAGCGCCCTCCGGAGGAAAAAAGACAAACGTCCAGCTTTTGCTGCCACAGCAAAGGTGCCAGCGGGGAAAAGTGATGCTGGTCCTCACTGCCTCCTGGAACCCCTTCAAATGCCCCCAGACAATTTGGCCCTCTCTGCTTTCCTGCGCACTCTAGCCTCAAAAGCACCTTTTTTCACTTTCGGCGCCCCCCAGAGGAAAAAAGACAAACGTCCAGCTTTTGCTGCCACAGCAAAGGTGCCAGCGGGGAAAAGTGATGCTGGTCCTCACTGCCTCCTGGAACCCCTTCAAATGCCCCAGACAATTTGGCCCTCTCTGCTTTCCTGCGCACTCTAGCCTCAAAAACACCGGTTTTCACTTTCGGCGCCCCCCAGAGGAAAAAAGACAAACGTCCAGCTTTTGCTGCCACAGCAAAGGTGCCAGCGGGGAAAAGTGATGCTGGTCCTCACTGCCTCCTGGAACCCCTTCAAATGCCCCAGACAATTTGGCCCTCTCTGCTTTCCTGCGCACTCTAGCCTCAAAAGCACCTTTTTTCACTTTCGGCGCCCTCCGGAGGAAAAAAGACAAACGTCCAGCTTTTGCTGCCACAGCAAAGGTGCCAGCGGGGAAAAGTGATGCTGGTCCTCACTGCCTCCTGGAACCCCTTCAAATGCCCCAGACAATTTGGCCCTCTCTGCTTTCCTGCGCACTCTAGCCTCAAAAACACCGGTTTTCACTTTCGGCGCCCCCCAGAGGAAAAAAGACAAACGTCCAGCTTTTGCTGCCACAGCAAAGGTGCCAGCGGGGAAAAGTGATGCTGGTCCTCACTGCCTCCTGGAACCCCTTCAAATGCCCCAGACAATTTGGCCCTCTCTGCTTTCCTGCGCACTCTAGCCTCAAAAGCACCTTTTTTCACTTTCGGCGCCCCCCAGAGGAAAAAAGACAAACGTCCAGCTTTTGCTGCCACAGCAAAGGTGCCAGCGGGGAAAAGTGATGCTGGTCCTCACTGCCTCCTGGAACCCCTTCAAATGCCCCAGACAATTTGGCCCTCTCTGCTTTCCTGCGCACTCTAGCCTCAAAAGCACCTTTTTTTCACTATCAGCGCCCTCCGGAGGAAAAAAGACAAACGTCCAGCTTTTGCTGCCACAGCAAAGGTGCCAGCGGGGAAAAGTGATGCTGGTCCTCACTGCCTCCTGGAACCCCTTCAAATGCCCCAGACAATTTGGCCCTCTCTGCTTTCCTGCGCACTCTAGCCTCAAAAACACCGGTTTTCACTTTCGGCGCCCCCCAGAGGAAAAAAGACAAACGTCCAGCTTTTGCTGCCACAGCAAAGGTGCCAGCGGGGAAAAGTGATGCTGGTCCTCACTGCCTCCTGGAACCCCGTCAAATGCCCCAGACAATTTGGCCCTCTCTGCTTTCCTGCGCACTCTAGCCTCAAAAACACCGGTTTTCACTTTCGGCGCCCCCCAGAGGAAAAAAGACAAACGTCCAGCTTTTGCTGCCACAGCAAAGGTGCCAGCGGGGAAAAGTGATGCTGGTCCTCACTGCCTCCTGGAACCCCTTCAAATGCCCCAGACAATTTGGCCCTCTCTGCTTTCCTGCGCACTCTAGCCTCAAAAACACCGGTTTTCACTTTCGGCGCCCCCCAGAGGAAAAAAGACAAACGTCCAGCTTTTGCTGCCACAGCAAAGGTGCCAGCGGGGAAAAGTGATGCTGGTCCTCACTGCCTCCTGGAACCCCTTCAAATGCCCCAGACAATTTGGCCCTCTCTGCTTTCCTGCGCACTCTAGCCTCAAAAGCACCTTTTTTCACTTTCGGCGCCCTCCGGAGGAAAAAAGACAAACGTCCAGCTTTTGCTGCCACAGCAAAGGTGCCAGCGGGGAAAAGTGATGCTGGTCCTCACTGCCTCCTGGAACCCCTTCAAATGCCCCAGACAATTTGGCCCTCTCTGCTTTCCTGCGCACTCTAGCCTCAAAAACACCGGTTTTCACTTTCGGCGCCCCCCAGAGGAAAAAAGACAAACGTCCAGCTTTTGCTGCCACAGCAAAGGTGCCAGCGGGGAAAAGTGATGCTGGTCCTCACTGCCTCCTGGAACCCCTTCAAATGCCCCAGACAATTTGGCCCTCTCTGCTTTCCTGCGCACTCTAGCCTCAAAAGCACCTTTTTTCACTTTCGGCGCCCCCCAGAGGAAAAAAGACAAACGTCCAGCTTTTGCTGCCACAGCAAAGGTGCCAGCGGGGAAAAGTGATGCTGGTCCTCACTGCCTCCTGGAACCCCTTCAAATGCCCCAGACAATTTGGCCCTCTCTGCTTTCCTGCGCACTCTAGCCTCAAAAGCACCTTTTTTTCACTATCAGCGCCCTCCGGAGGAAAAAAGACAAACGTCCAGCTTTTGCTGCCACAGCAAAGGTGCCAGCGGGGAAAAGTGATGCTGGTCCTCACTGCCTCCTGGAACCCCTTCAAATGCCCCAGACAATTTGGCCCTCTCTGCTTTCCTGCGCACTCTAGCCTCAAAAACACCGGTTTTCACTTTCGGCGCCCCCCAGAGGAAAAAAGACAAACGTCCAGCTTTTGCTGCCACAGCAAAGGTGCCAGCGGGGAAAAGTGATGCTGGTCCTCACTGCCTCCTGGAACCCCGTCAAATGCCCCAGACAATTTGGCCCTCTCTGCTTTCCTGCGCACTCTAGCCTCAAAAACACCGGTTTTCACTTTCAGCGCTGTTCGGAGGAAAAAAGACAAACGTCCAGCTTTTGCTGCCACAGCAAAGGTGCCAGCGGGGAAAAGTGATGCTGGTCCTCACTGCCTCCTGGAACCCCTTCAAATGCCCCAGACAATTTGGCCCTCTCTGCTTTCCTGCGCACTCTAGCCTCAAAAACACCGGTTTTTCACTTTCGGCGCACCCCGGAGGAAAAAAGACAAACGTCCAGCTTTTGCTGCCACAGCAAAGGTGCCAGCGGGGAAAAGTCATGCTGGTCCTCACTGCCTCCTGGAACCCCTTCAAATGCCCCAGACAATTTGGCCCTCTCTGCTTTCCTGCGCACTCTAGCCTCAAAAGCACCTTTTTTCACTTTCGGCGCCCTCCGGAGGAAAAAAGACAAACGTCCAGCTTTTGCTGCCACAGCAAAGGTGCCAGCGGGGAAAAGTGATGCTGGTCCTCACTGCCTCCTGGAACCCCTTCAAATGCCCCAGACAATTTGGCCCTCTCTGCTTTCCTGCGCACTCTAGCCTCAAAAGCACCTATTTCACTTTCGGCGCCCCCCAGAGGAAAAAAGACAAACGTCCAGCTTTTGCTGCCACAGCAAAGGTGCCAGCGGGGAAAAGTGATGCTGGTCCTCACTGCCTCCTGGAACCCCTTCAAATGCCCCAGACAATTTGGCCCTCTCTGCTTTCCTGCGCACTCTAGCCTCAAAAGCACCTTTTTTCACTTTCGGCGCCCCCCAGAGGAAAAAAGACAAACGTCCAGCTTTTGCTGCCACAGCAAAGGTGCCAGCGGGGAAAAGTCATGCTGGTCCTCACTGCCTCCTGGAACCCCTTCAAATGCCCCAGACAATTTGGCCCTCTCTGCTTTCCTGCGCACTCTAGCCTCAAAAGCACCTTTTTTCACTTTCGGCGCCCCCCAGAGGAAAAAAGACAAACGTCCAGCTTTTGCTGCCACAGCAAAGGTGCCAGCGGGGAAAAGTGATGCTGGTCCTCACTGCCTCCTGGAACCCCTTCAAATGCCCCAGACAATTTGGCCCTCTCTGCTTTCCTGCGCACTCTAGCCTCAAAAGCACCTTTTTTCACTTTCGGCGCCCCCCAGAGGAAAAAAGACAAACGTCCAGCTTTTGCTGCCACAGCAAAGGTGCCAGCGGGGAAAAGTGATGCTGGTCCTCACTGCCTCCTGGAACCCCTTCAAATGCCCCAGACAATTTGGCCCTCTCTGCTTTCCTGCGCACTCTAGCCTCAAAAGCACCTTTTTTCACTTTCGGCGCCCCCCAGAAGAAAAAAAAAAAACGTCCAGCTTTTGCTGCCACAGCAAAGGTGCCAGCGGGGAAAAGTGATGCTGGTCCTCACTGCCTCCTGGAACCCCTTCAAATGCCCCAGACAATTTGGCCCTCTCTGCTTTCCTGCGCACTCTAGCCTCAAAAGCACCTTTTTTCACTATCAGCGCCCTCCGGAGCAAAAAAGACAAACGTCCAGCTTTTGCTGCCACAGCAAAGGTGCCAGCGGGGAAAAGTGATGCTGGTCCTCACTGCCTCCTGGAACCCCTTCAAATGCCCCAGACAATTTGGCCCTCTCTGCTTTCCTGCGCACTCTAGCCTCAAAAGCACCTTTTTTCACTTTCGGCGCCCCCCAGAGGAAAAAAGACAAACGTCCAGCTTTTGCTGCCACAGCAAAGGTGCCAGCGGGGAAAAGTGATGCTGGTCCTCACTGCCTCCTGGAACCCCTTCAAATGCCCCAGACAATTTGGCCCTCTCTGCTTTCCTGCGCACTCTAGCCTCAAAAGCACCTATTTCACTTTCGGCGCCCCCCAGAGGAAAAAAGACAAACGTCCAGCTTTTGCTGCCACAGCAAAGGTGCCAGCGGGGAAAAGTGATGCTGGTCCTCACTGCCTCCTGGAACCCCTTCAAATGCCCCAGACAATTTGGCCCTCTCTACTTTCCTGCGCACTCTAGCCTCAAAAGCACCTTTTTTCACTTTCGGCGCCCTCCGGAGCAAAAAAGACAAACGTCCAGCTTTTGCTGCCACAGCAAAGGTGCCAGCGGGGAAAAGTGATGCTGGTCCTCACTGCCTCCTGGAACCCCTTCAAATGCCCCAGACAATTTGGCCCTCTCTGCTTTCCTGCGCACTCTAGCCTCAAAAACACCGGTTTTCACTTTCGGCGCCCCCCAGAGGAAAAAAGACAAACGTCCAGCTTTTGCTGCCACAGCAAAGGTGCCAGCGGGAAAAGTGATGCTGGTCCTCACTGCCTCCTGGAACCCCTTCAAATGCCCCAGACAATTTGGCCCTCTCTGCTTTCCTGCGCACTCTAGCCTCAAAAGCACCTTTTTTCACTTTCGGCGCCCTCCGGAGCAAAAAAGACAAACGTCCAGCTTTTGCTGCCACAGCAAAGGTGCCAGCGGGGAAAAGTGATGCTGGTCCTCACTGCCTCCTGGAACCCCTTCAAATGCCCCAGACAATTTGGCCCTCTCTGCTTTCCTGCGCACTCTAGCCTCAAAAGCACCTTTTTTCACTTTCGGCGCCCTCCGGAGCAAAAAAAGACAAACGTCCAGCTTTTGCTGCCACAGCAAAGGTGCCAGCGGGGAAAAGTGATGCTGGTCCTCACTGCCTCCTGGAACCCCCTTCAAATGCCCCAGACAATTTGGCCCTCTCTGCTTTCCTGCGCACTCTAGCCTCAAAAGCACCTTTTTTCACTTTCGGCGCCCTCCGGAGCAAAAAAGACAAACGTCCAGCTTTTGCTGCCACAGCAAAGGTGCCAGCGGGGAAAAGTCATGCTGGTCCTCACTGCCTCCTGGAACCCCTTCAAATGCCCCAGACAATTTGGCCCTCTCTGCTTTCCTGCGCACTCTAGCCTCAAAAGCACCTTTTTTCACTTTCGGCGCCCCCCAGAGGAAAAAAGACAAACGTCCAGCTTTTGCTGCCACAGCAAAGGTGCCAGCGGGGAAAAGTGATGCTGGTCCTCACTGCCTCCTGGAACCCCTTCAAATGCCCCAGACAATTTGGCCCTCTCTGCTTTCCTGCGCACTCTAGCCTCAAAAGCACCTTTTTTCACTTTCGGCGCCCCCCAGAGGAAAAAAGACAAACGTCCAGCTTTTGCTGCCACAGCAAAGGTGCCAGCGGGGAAAAGTGATGCTGGTCCTCACTGCCTCCTGGAACCCCTTCAAATGCCCCAGACAATTTGGCCCTCTCTGCTTTCCTGCGCACTCTAGCCTCAAAAGCACCTTTTTTTCACTATCAGCGCCCTCCGGAGGAAAAAAGACAAACGTCCAGCTTTTGCTGCCACAGCAAAGGTGCCAGCGGGGAAAAGTGATGCTGGTCCTCACTGCCTCCTGGAACCCCTTCAAATGCCCCAGACAATTTGGCCCTCTCTGCTTTCCTGCGCACTCTAGCCTCAAAAGCACCTTTTTTCACTTTCGGCGCCCCCCAGAGGAAAAAAGACAAACGTCCAGCTTTTGCTGCCACAGCAAAGGTGCCAGCGGGGAAAAGTGATGCTGGTCCTCACTGCCTCCTGGAACCCCTTCAAATGCCCCAGACAATTTGGCCCTCTCTGCTTTCCTGCGCACTCTAGCCTCAAAAACACCGGTTTTCACTTTCGGCGCCCCCCAGAGGAAAAAAGACAAACGTCCAGCTTTTGCTGCCACAGCAAAGGTGCCAGCGGGGAAAAGTGATGCTGGTCCTCACTGCCTCCTGGAACCCCTTCAAATGCCCCAGACAATTTGGCCCTCTCTGCTTTCCTGCGCACTCTAGCCTCAAAAGCACCTTTTTTCACTTTCGGCGCCCTCCGGAGGAAAAAAGACAAACGTCCAGCTTTTGCTGCCACAGCAAAGGTGCCAGCGGGGAAAAGTGATGCTGGTCCTCACTGCCTCCTGGAACCCCTTCAAATGCCCCAGACAATTTGGCCCTCTCTGCTTTCCTGCGCACTCTAGCCTCAAAAACACCGGTTTTCACTTTCGGCGCCCCCCAGAGGAAAAAAGACAAACGTCCAGCTTTTGCTGCCACAGCAAAGGTGCCAGCGGGGAAAAGTGATGCTGGTCCTCACTGCCTCCTGGAACCCCTTCAAATGCCCCAGACAATTTGGCCCTCTCTGCTTTCCTGCGCACTCTAGCCTCAAAAACACCGGTTTTCACTTTCGGCGCCCCCCAGAGGAAAAAAGACAAACGTCCAGCTTTTGCTGCCACAGCAAAGGCCAGCGGGGAAAAGTGATGCTGGTCCTCACTGCCTCCTGGAACCCCGTCAAATGCCCCAGACAATTTGGCCCTCTCTGCTTTCCTGCGCACTCTAGCCTCAAAAACACCGGTTTTCAATTTCAGCGCTGTTTGGAGCAAAAAAGACAAACGTCCAGCTTTTGCTGCCACAGCAAAGGTGCCAGCGGGGAAAAGTGATGCTGGTCCTCACTGCCTCCTGGAACCCCTTCAAATGCCCCAGACAATTTGGCCCTCTCTGCTTTCCTGCGCACTCTAGCCTCAAAAGCACTTTTTTTCACTTTCGGCGCCTCCGGAGCAAAAAAGACAAACGTCCAGCTTTTGCTGCCACAGCAAAGGTGCCAGCGGGGAAAAGTGATGCTGGTCCTCACTGCCTCCTGGAACCCCTTCAAATGCCCCAGACAATTTGGCCCTCTCTGCTTTCCTGCGCACTCTAGCCTCAAAAGCACCTTTTTTCACTTTCGGCGCCCATTATACTCGTGCGGAGCAAAAAAGACAAACGTCCAGCTTTTGCTGCCACAGCAAAGGTGCCAGCGGGGAAAAGTGATGCTGGTCCTCACTGCCTCCTGGAACCCCTTCAAATGCCCCAGACAATTTGGCCCTCTCTGCTTTCCTGCGCACTCTAGCCTCAAAAGCACCTATTTCACTTTCGGCGCCC
>NW_028128288.1:0-44557 GCF_965231255.1 Vanellus vanellus
CCCCTTCAAATGCCCCACACAATTTGGCCCTCTCTGCTTTCCTGAAAAGTCTATCCTCAAAAGTACCTTTTTTCACTTTCGGCGCTGTTTGGAGCAAAAAAGACAAACGTCCAGCTTTTGCTGCCACAGCAAAGGTGCCAGCGGGGAAAAGTGATGCTGCTTCTCACTGCCTCCTGGAACCCCTTCAAATGCCCCAGACAATTTGGCCCTCTCTGCTTTCCTGAAAAGTCTATCCTCAAAAGCACCTTTTTTCACTTTCGGCGCTGTTTGGAGCAAAAAAGACAAACGTCCAGCTTTTGCTGCCACAGCAAAGGTGCCAGCGGGGAAAAGTGATGCTGCTTCTCACTGCCTCCTGGAACCCCTTCAAATGCCCCACACAATTTGGCCCTCTCTGCTTTCCTGAGGACTCTATCCTCAAAAGCACCTTTTTTCACTTTCGGCGCTGTTTGGAGCAAAAAAGACAAACGTCCAGCTTTTGCTGCCACAGCAAAGGTGCCAGCGGGGAAAAGTGATGCTGCTTCTCACTGCCTCCTGGAACCCCTTCAAATGCCCCACACAATTTGGCCCTCTCTGCTTTCCTGAAAAGTCTATCCTCAAAAGTACCTTTTTTCACTTTCGGCGCTGTTTGGAGCAAAAAAGACAAACGTCCAGCTTTTGCTGCCACAGCAAAGGTGCCAGCGGGGAAAAGTGATGCTGCTTCTCACTGCCTCCTGGAACCCCTTCAAATGCCCCAGACAATTTGGCCCTCTCTGCTTTCCTGAAAAGTCTATCCTCAAAAGCACCTTTTTTCACTTTCGGCGCTGTTTGGAGCAAAAAAGACAAACGTCCAGCTTTTGCTGCCACAGCAAAGGTGCCAGCGGGGAAAAGTGATGCTGCTTCTCACTGCCTCCTGGAACCCCTTCAAATGCCCCACACAATTTGGCCCTCTCTGCTTTCCTGAAAAGTCTATCCTCAAAAGCACCTTTTTTCACTTTCGGCGCTGTTTGGAGCAAAAAAGACAAACGTCCAGCTTTTGCTGCCACAGCAAAGGTGCCAGCGGGGAAAAGTGATGCTGCTTCTCACTGCCTCCTGGAACCCCTTCAAATGCCCCACACAATTTGGCCCTCTCTGCTTTCCTGAGGACTCTATCCTCAAAAGCACCTTTTTTCACTTTCGGCGCTGTTTGGAGCAAAAAAGACAAAGGTCCAGCTTTTGCTGCCACAGCAAAGGTGCCAGCGGGGAAAAGTGATGCTGCTTCTCACTGCCTCCTGGAACCCCTTCAAATGCCCCACACAATTTGGCCCTCTCTGCTTTCCTGAAAAGTCTATCCTCAAAAGCACCTTTTTTCACTTTCGGCGCCCTCCGGAGCAAAAAAGACAAACGTCCAGCTTTTGCTGCCACAGCAAAGGTGCCAGCGGGGAAAAGTGATGCTGCTTCTCACTGCCTCCTGGAACCCCTTCAAATGCCCCAGACAATTTGGCCCTCTCTGCTTTCCTGAAAAGTCTATCCTCAAAAGCACCTTTTTTCACTTTCGGCGCTGTTTGGAGCAAAAAAGACAAACGTCCAGCTTTTGCTGCCACAGCAAAGGTGCCAGCGGGGAAAAGTGATGCTGCTTCTCACTGCCTCCTGGAACCCCTTCAAATGCCCCACACAATTTGGCCCTCTCTGCTTTCCTGAGGACTCTATCCTCAAAAGCACCTTTTTTCACTTTCGGCGCCCTCCGGAGCAAAAAAGACAAACGTCCAGCTTTTGCTGCCACAGCAAAGGTGCCAGCGGGGAAAAGTGATGCTGCTTCTCACTGCCTCCTGGAACCCCTTCAAATGCCCCAGACAATTTGGCCCTCTCTGCTTTCCTGAAAAGTCTATCCTCAAAAGCACCTTTTTTCACTTTCGGCGCCCTCCGGAGCAAAAAAGACAAACGTCCAGCTTTTGCTGCCACAGCAAAGGTGCCAGCGGGGAAAAGTGATGCTGCTTCTCACTGCCTCCTGGAACCCCTTCAAATGCCCCAGACAATTTGGCCCTCTCTGCTTTCCTGCGCACGCTATCCTCAAAAGCACCTTTTTTCACTTTCGGCGCTGTTTGGAGCAAAAAAGACAAACGTCCAGCTTTTGCTGCCACAGCAAAGGTGCCAGCGGGGAAAAGTGATGCTGCTTCTCACTGCCTCCTGGAACCCCTTCAAATGCCCCACACAATTTGGCCCTCTCTGCTTTCCTGAAAAGTCTATCCTCAAAAGCACCTTTTTTCACTTTCGGCGCTGTTTGGAGCAAAAAAGACAAACGTCCAGCTTTTGCTGCCACAGCAAAGGTGCCAGCGGGGAAAAGTGATGCTGCTTCTCACTGCCTCCTGGAACCCCTTCAAATGCCCCAGACAATTTGGCCCTCTCTGCTTTCCTGAGGACTCTATCCTCAAAAGCACCTTTTTTCACTTTCGGCGCCCTCCGGAGCAAAAAAGACAAACGTCCAGCTTTTGCTGCCACAGCAAAGGTGCCAGCGGGGAAAAGTGATGCTGCTTCTCACTGCCTCCTGGAACCCCTTCAAATGCCCCACACAATTTGGCCCTCTCTGCTTTCCTGAAAAGTCTATCCTCAAAAGCACCTTTTTTCACTTTCGGCGCCCTCCGGAGCAAAAAAGACAAACGTCCAGCTTTTGCTGCCACAGCAAAGGTGCCAGCGGGGAAAAGTGATGCTGCTTCTCACTGCCTCCTGGAACCCCTTCAAATGCCCCACACAATTTGGCCCTCTCTGCTTTCCTGCGCACGCTATCCTCAAAAGCACCTTTTTTCACTTTCGGCGCTGTTTGGAGCAAAAAAGACAAACGTCCAGCTTTTGCTGCCACAGCAAAGGTGCCAGCGGGGAAAAGTGATGCTGCTTCTCACTGCCTCCTGGAACCCCTTCAAATGCCCCAGACAATTTGGCCCTCTCTGCTTTCCTGAGGACTCTATCCTCAAAAGCACCTTTTTTCACTTTCGGCGCTGTTTGGAGCAAAAAAGACAAACGTCCAGCTTTTGCTGCCACAGCAAAGGTGCCAGCGGGGAAAAGTGATGCTGCTTCTCACTGCCTCCTGGAACCCCTTCAAATGCCCCACACAATTTGGCCCTCTCTGCTTTCCTGAAAAGTCTATCCTCAAAAGCACCTTTTTTCACTTTCGGCGCTGTTTGGAGCAAAAAAGACAAACGTCCAGCTTTTGCTGCCACAGCAAAGGTGCCAGCGGGGAAAAGTGATGCTGCTTCTCACTGCCTCCTGGAACCCCTTCAAATGCCCCAGACAATTTGGCCCTCTCTGCTTTCCTGAGGACTCTATCCTCAAAAGCACCTTTTTTCACTTTCGGCGCTGTTTGGAGCAAAAAAGACAAACGTCCAGCTTTTGCTGCCACAGCAAAGGTGCCAGCGGGGAAAAGTGATGCTGCTTCTCACTGCCTCCTGGAACCCCTTCAAATGCCCCACACAATTTGGCCCTCTCTGCTTTCCTGAAAAGTCTATCCTCAAAAGCACCTTTTTTCACTTTCGGCGCTGTTTGGAGCAAAAAAGACAAACGTCCAGCTTTTGCTGCCACAGCAAAGGTGCCAGCGGGGAAAAGTGATGCTGCTTCTCACTGCCTCCTGCAACCCCTTCAAATGCCCCAGACAATTTGGCCCTCTCTGCTTTCCTGCGCACGCTATCCTCAAAAGCCCCTTTTTTCACTTTCGGCGCTGTTTGGAGCAAAAAAGACAAACGTCCAGCTTTTGCTGCCACAGCAAAGGTGCCAGCGGGGAAAAGTGATGCTGCTTCTCACTGCCTCCTGGAACCCCTTCAAATGCCCCAAACAATTTGGCCCTCTCTGCTTTCCTGAAAAGTCTATCCTCAAAAGCACCTTTTTTCACTTTCGGCGCTGTTTGGAGCAAAAAAGACAAACGTCCAGCTTTTGCTGCCACAGCAAAGGTGCCAGCGGGGAAAAGTGATGCTGCTTCTCACTGCCTCCTGGAACCCCTTCAAATGCCCCACACAATTTGGCCCTCTCTGCTTTCCTGCGCACGCTATCCTCAAAAGCACCTTTTTTCACTTTCGGCGCTGTTTGGAGCAAAAAAGACAAACGTCCAGCTTTTGCTGCCACAGCAAAGGTGCCAGCGGGGAAAAGTGATGCTGCTTCTCACTGCCTCCTGGAACCCCTTCAAATGCCCCACACAATTTGGCCCTCTCTGCTTTCCTGAAAAGTCTATCCTCAAAAGCACCTTTTTTCACTTTCGGCGCTGTTTGGAGCAAAAAAGACAAACGTCCAGCTTTTGCTGCCACAGCAAAGGTGCCAGCGGGGAAAAGTGATGCTGCTTCTCACTGCCTCCTGGAACCCCTTCAAATGCCCCACACAATTTGGCTCTCTCTGCTTTCCTGCGCAATCTATCCTCAAAAGCACCTTTTTTCACTTTCGGCGCTGTTTGGAGCAAAAAAGACAAACGTCCAGCTTTTGCTGCCACAGCAAAGGTGCCAGCGGGGAAAAGTGATGCTGCTTCTCACTGCCTCCTGGAACCCCTTCAAATGCCCCAGACAATTTGGCCCTCTCTGCTTTCCTGAAAAGTCTATCCTCAAAAGCACCTTTTTTCACTTTCGGCGCTGTTTGGAGCAAAAAAGACAAACGTCCAGCTTTTGCTGCCACAGCAAAGGTGCCAGCGGGGAAAAGTGATGCTGCTTCTCACTGCCTCCTGGAACCCCTTCAAATGCCCCAGACAATTTGGCCCTCTCTGCTTTCCTGAAAAGTCTATCCTCAAAAGCACCTTTTTTCACTTTCGGCGCTGTTTGGAGCAAAAAAGACAAACGTCCAGCTTTTGCTGCCACAGCAAAGGTGCCAGCGGGGAAAAGTGATGCTGCTTCTCACTGCCTCCTGGAACCCCTTCAAATGCCCCAGACAATTTGGCCCTCTCTGCTTTCCTGAAAAGTCTATCCTCAAAAGCACCTTTTTTCACTTTCGGCGCTGTTTGGAGCAAAAAAGACAAACGTCCAGCTTTTGCTGCCACAGCAAAGGTGCCAGCGGGGAAAAGTGATGCTGCTTCTCACTGCCTCCTGGAACCCCTTCAAATGCCCCACACAATTTGGCCCTCTCTGCTTTCCTGAAAAGTCTATCCTCAAAAGCACCTTTTTTCACTTTCGGCGCTGTTTGGAGCAAAAAAGACAAACGTCCAGCTTTTGCTGCCACAGCAAAGGTGCCAGCGGGGAAAAGTGATGCTGCTTCTCACTGCCTCCTGGAACCCCTTCAAATGCCCCAGACAATTTGGCCCTCTCTGCTTTCCTGAAAAGTCTATCCTCAAAAGCACCTTTTTTCACTTTCGGCGCTCTCCGGAGCAAAAAAGACAAACGTCCAGCTTTTGCTGCCACAGCAAAGGTGCCAGCGGGGAAAAGTGATGCTGCTTCTCACTGCCTCCTGGAACCCCTTCAAATGCCCCACACAATTTGGCCCTCTCTGCTTTCCTGAAAAGTCTATCCTCAAAAGCACCTTTTTTCACTTTCGGCGCTGTTTGGAGCAAAAAAGACAAACGTCCAGCTTTTGCTGCCACAGCAAAGGTGCCAGCGGGGAAAAGTGATGCTGCTTCTCACTGCCTCCTGGAACCCCTTCAAATGCCCCAGACAATTTGGCCCTCTCTGCTTTCCTGAAAAGTCTATCCTCAAAAGCACCTTTTTTCACTTTCGGCGCTGTTTGGAGCAAAAAAGACAAACGTCCAGCTTTTGCTGCCACAGCAAAGGTGCCAGCGGGGAAAAGTGATGCTGCTTCTCACTGCCTCCTGGAACCCCTTCAAATGCCCCAGACAATTTGGCCCTCTCTGCTTTCCTGAAAAGTCTATCCTCAAAAGCACCTTTTTTCACTTTCGGCGCTGTTTGGAGCAAAAAAGACAAACGTCCAGCTTTTGCTGCCACAGCAAAGGTGCCAGCGGGGAAAAGTGATGCTGCTTCTCACTGCCTCCTGGAACCCCTTCAAATGCCCCACACAATTTGGCCCTCTCTGCTTTCCTGAAAAGTCTATCCTCAAAAGCACCTTTTTTCACTTTCGGCGCTGTTTGGAGCAAAAAAGACAAACGTCCAGCTTTTGCTGCCACAGCAAAGGTGCCAGCGGGGAAAAGTGATGCTGCTTCTCACTGCCTCCTGGAACCCCTTCAAATGCCCCAGACAATTTGGCCCTCTCTGCTTTCCTGAAAAGTCTATCCTCAAAAGCACCTTTTTTCACTTTCGGCGCTGTTTGGAGCAAAAAAGACAAACGTCCAGCTTTTGCTGCCACAGCAAAGGTGCCAGCGGGGAAAAGTGATGCTGCTTCTCACTGCCTCCTGGAACCCCTTCAAATGCCCCAGACAATTTGGCCCTCTCTGCTTTCCTGCGCACGCTATCCTCAAAAGCACCTTTTTTCACTTTCGGCGCCCTCCGGAGCAAAAAAGACAAACGTCCAGCTTTTGCTGCCACAGCAAAGGTGCCAGCGGGGAAAAGTAATGCTGGTCCTCACTGCCTCCTGGAACCCCTTCAAATGCCCCAGACAATTTGGCCCTCTCTGCTTTCCTGAGGACTCTATCCTCAAAAGCACCTTTTTTCACTTTCGGCGCCCTCCGGAGCAAAAAAGACAAACGTCCAGCTTTTGCTGCCACAGCAAAGGTGCCAGCGGGGAAAAGTGATGCTGCTTCTCACTGCCTCCTGGAACCCCTTCAAATGCCCCACACAATTTGGCCCTCTCTGCTTTCCTGAAAAGTCTATCCTCAAAAGCACCTTTTTTCACTTTCGGCGCCCTCCGGAGCAAAAAAGACAAACGTCCAGCTTTTGCTGCCACAGCAAAGGTGCCAGCGGGGAAAAGTGATGCTGCTTCTCACTGCCTCCTGGAACCCCTTCAAATGCCCCACACAATTTGGCCCTCTCTGCTTTCCTGAAAAGTCTATCCTCAAAAGCACCTTTTTTCACTTTCGGCGCTGTTTGGAGCAAAAAAGACAAACGTCCAGCTTTTGCTGCCACAGCAAAGGTGCCAGCGGGGAAAAGTGATGCTGCTTCTCACTGCCTCCTGGAACCCCTTCAAATGCCCCACACAATTTGGCCCTCTCTGCTTTCCTGAAAAGTCTATCCTCAAAAGTACCTTTTTTCACTTTCGGCGCTGTTTGGAGCAAAAAAGACAAACGTCCAGCTTTTGCTGCCACAGCAAAGGTGCCAGCGGGGAAAAGTGATGCTGCTTCTCACTGCCTCCTGGAACCCCTTCAAATGCCCCAGACAATTTGGCCCTCTCTGCTTTCCTGAAAAGTCTATCCTCAAAAGCACCTTTTTTCACTTTCGGCGCTGTTTGGAGCAAAAAAGACAAACGTCCAGCTTTTGCTGCCACAGCAAAGGTGCCAGCGGGGAAAAGTGATGCTGCTTCTCACTGCCTCCTGGAACCCCTTCAAATGCCCCACACAATTTGGCCCTCTCTGCTTTCCTGAAAAGTCTATCCTCAAAAGCACCTTTTTTCACTTTCGGAGCTGTTTGGAGCAAAAAAGACAAACGTCCAGCTTTTGCTGCCACAGCAAAGGTGCCAGCGGGGAAAAGTGATGCTGCTTCTCACTGCCTCCTGGAACCCCTTCAAATGCCCCACACAATTTGGCCCTCTCTGCTTTCCTGAAAAGTCTATCCTCAAAAGCACCTTTTTTCACTTTCGGCGCTGTTTGGAGCAAAAAAGACAAACGTCCAGCTTTTGCTGCCACAGCAAAGGTGCCAGCGGGGAAAAGTGATGCTGCTTCTCACTGCCTCCTGGAACCCCTTCAAATGCCCCAGACAATTTGGCCCTCTCTGCTTTCCTGAGGACTCTATCCTCAAAAGCACCTTTTTTCACTTTCGGCGCCCTCCGGAGCAAAAAAGACAAACGTCCAGCTTTTGCTGCCACAGCAAAGGTGCCAGCGGGGAAAAGTGATGCTGCTTCTCACTGCCTCCTGGAACCCCTTCAAATGCCCCACACAATTTGGCCCTCTCTGCTTTCCTGAAAAGTCTATCCTCAAAAGCACCTTTTTTCACTTTCGGCGCCCTCCGGAGCAAAAAAGACAAACGTCCAGCTTTTGCTGCCACAGCAAAGGTGCCAGCGGGGAAAAGTGATGCTGCTTCTCACTGCCTCCTGGAACCCCTTCAAATGCCCCACACAATTTGGCCCTCTCTGCTTTCCTGAAAAGTCTATCCTCAAAAGCACCTTTTTTCACTTTCGGCGCTGTTTGGAGCAAAAAAGACAAACGTCCAGCTTTTGCTGCCACAGCAAAGGTGCCAGCGGGGAAAAGTGATGCTGCTTCTCACTGCCTCCTGGAACCCCTTCAAATGCCCCACACAATTTGGCCCTCTCTGCTTTCCTGAAAAGTCTATCCTCAAAAGTACCTTTTTTCACTTTCGGCGCTGTTTGGAGCAAAAAAGACAAACGTCCAGCTTTTGCTGCCACAGCAAAGGTGCCAGCGGGGAAAAGTGATGCTGCTTCTCACTGCCTCCTGGAACCCCTTCAAATGCCCCAGACAATTTGGCCCTCTCTGCTTTCCTGAAAAGTCTATCCTCAAAAGCACCTTTTTTCACTTTCGGCGCTGTTTGGAGCAAAAAAGACAAACGTCCAGCTTTTGCTGCCACAGCAAAGGTGCCAGCGGGGAAAAGTGATGCTGCTTCTCACTGCCTCCTGGAACCCCTTCAAATGCCCCACACAATTTGGCCCTCTCTGCTTTCCTGAAAAGTCTATCCTCAAAAGCACCTTTTTTCACTTTCGGAGCTGTTTGGAGCAAAAAAGACAAACGTCCAGCTTTTGCTGCCACAGCAAAGGTGCCAGCGGGGAAAAGTGATGCTGCTTCTCACTGCCTCCTGGAACCCCTTCAAATGCCCCACACAATTTGGCCCTCTCTGCTTTCCTGAAAAGTCTATCCTCAAAAGCACCTTTTTTCACTTTCGGCGCTGTTTGGAGCAAAAAAGACAAACGTCCAGCTTTTGCTGCCACAGCAAAGGTGCCAGCGGGGAAAAGTGATGCTGCTTCTCACTGCCTCCTGGAACCCCTTCAAATGCCCCACACAATTTGGCCCTCTCTGCTTTCCTGAGGACTCTATCCTCAAAAGCACCTTTTTTCACTTTCGGCGCTGTTTGGAGCAAAAAAGACAAAGGTCCAGCTTTTGCTGCCACAGCAAAGGTGCCAGCGGGGAAAAGTGATGCTGCTTCTCACTGCCTCCTGGAACCCCTTCAAATGCCCCAGACAATTTGGCCCTCTCTGCTTTCCTGAAAAGTCTATCCTCAAAAGCACCTTTTTTCACTTTCGGCGCCCTCCGGAGCAAAAAAGACAAACGTCCAGCTTTTGCTGCCACAGCAAAGGTGCCAGCGGGGAAAAGTGATGCTGCTTCTCACTGCCTCCTGGAACCCCTTCAAATGCCCCACACAATTTGGCCCTCTCTGCTTTCCTGAAAAGTCTATCCTCAAAAGCACCTTTTTTCACTTTCGGCGCTGTTTGGAGCAAAAAAGACAAACGTCCAGCTTTTGCTGCCACAGCAAAGGTGCCAGCGGGGAAAAGTGATGCTGCTTCTCACTGCCTCCTGGAACCCCTTCAAATGCCCCACACAATTTGGCCCTCTCTGCTTTCCTGAAAAGTCTATCCTCAAAAGCACCTTTTTTCACTTTCGGCGCTGTTTGGAGCAAAAAAGACAAACGTCCAGCTTTTGCTGCCACAGCAAAGGTGCCAGCGGGGAAAAGTGATGCTGCTTCTCACTGCCTCCTGGAACCCCTTCAAATGCCCCACACAATTTGGCCCTCTCTGCTTTCCTGAGGACTCTATCCTCAAAAGCACCTTTTTTCACTTTCGGCGCCCTCCGGAGCAAAAAAGACAAACGTCCAGCTTTTGCTGCCACAGCAAAGGTGCCAGCGGGGAAAAGTGATGCTGCTTCTCACTGCCTCCTGGAACCCCTTCAAATGCCCCACACAATTTGGCCCTCTCTGCTTTCCTGAAAAGTCTATCCTCAAAAGCACCTTTTTTCACTTTCGGCGCTGTTTGGAGCAAAAAAGACAAACGTCCAGCTTTTGCTGCCACAGCAAAGGTGCCAGCGGGGAAAAGTGATGCTGCTTCTCACTGCCTCCTGGAACCCCTTCAAATGCCCCAGACAATTTGGCCCTCTCTGCTTTCCTGAGGACTCTATCCTCAAAAGCACCTTTTTTCACTTTCAGCGCCCTCCGGAGCAAAAAAGACAAACGTCCAGCTTTTGCTGCCACAGCAAAGGTGCCAGCGAGGAAAAGTGATGCTGCTTCTCACTGCCTCCTGGAACCCCTTCAAATGCCCCACACAATTTGGCCCTCTCTGCTTTCCTGAAAAGTCTATCCTCAAAAGCACCTTTTTTCACTTTCGGCGCCCTCCGGAGCAAAAAAGACAAACGTCCAGCTTTTGCTGCCACAGCAAAGGTGCCAGCGGGGAAAAGTGATGCTGCTTCTCACTGCCTCCTGGAACCCCTTCAAATGCCCCACACAATTTGGCCCTCTCTGCTTTCCTGCGCACGCTATCCTCAAAAGCACCTTTTTTCAATTTTGGCGCTGTTTGGAGCAAAAAAGACAAACGTCCAGCTTTTGCTGCCACAGCAAAGGTGCCAGCGGGGAAAAGTGATGCTGCTTCTCACTGCCTCCTGGAACCCCTTCAAATGCCCCAGACAATTTGGCCCTCTCTGCTTTCCTGAGGACTCTATCCTCAAAAGCACCTTTTTTCACTTTCGGCGCTGTTTGGAGCAAAAAAGACAAACGTCCAGCTTTTGCTGCCACAGCAAAGGTGCCAGCGGGGAAAAGTGATGCTGCTTCTCACTGCCTCCTGGAACCCCTTCAAATGCCCCACACAATTTGGCCCTCTCTGCTTTCCTGAAAAGTCTATCCTCAAAAGCACCTTTTTTCACTTTCGGCGCTGTTTGGAGCAAAAAAGACAAACGTCCAGCTTTTGCTGCCACAGCAAAGGTGCCAGCGGGGAAAAGTGATGCTGCTTCTCACTGCCTCCTGGAACCCCTTCAAATGCCCCAAACAATTTGGCCCTCTCTGCTTTCCTGAAAAGTCTATCCTCAAAAGCACCTTTTTTCACTTTCGGCGCTGTTTGGAGCAAAAAAGACAAACGTCCAGCTTTTGCTGCCACAGCAAAGGTGCCAGCGGGGAAAAGTGATGCTGCTTCTCACTGCCTCCTGGAACCCCTTCAAATGCCCCAGACAATTTGGCCCTCTCTGCTTTCCTGAAAAGTCTATCCTCAAAAGCACCTTTTTTCACTTTCGGCGCTGTTTGGAGCAAAAAAGACAAACGTCCAGCTTTTGCTGCCACAGCAAAGGTGCCAGCGGGGAAAAGTGATGCTGCTTCTCACTGCCTCCTGGAACCCCTTCAAATGCCCCACACAATTTGGCCCTCTCTGCTTTCCTGCGCACGCTATCCTCAAAAGCACCTTTTTTCACTTTCGGCGCTGTTTGGAGCAAAAAAGACAAACGTCCAGCTTTTGCTGCCACAGCAAAGGTGCCAGCGGGGAAAAGTGATGCTGCTTCTCACTGCCTCCTGGAACCCCTTCAAATGCCCCAAACAATTTGGCCCTCTCTGCTTTCCTGAAAAGTCTATCCTCAAAAGCACCTTTTTTCACTTTCGGCGCTGTTTGGAGCAAAAAAGACAAACGTCCAGCTTTTGCTGCCACAGCAAAGGTGCCAGCGGGGAAAAGTGATGCTGCTTCTCACTGCCTCCTGGAACCCCTTCAAATGCCCCACACAATTTGGCCCTCTCTGCTTTCCTGCGCACGCTATCCTCAAAAGCACCTTTTTTCACTTTCGGCGCTGTTTGGAGCAAAAAAGACAAACGTCCAGCTTTTGCTGCCACAGCAAAGGTGCCAGCGGGGAAAAGTGATGCTGCTTCTCACTGCCTCCTGGAACCCCTTCAAATGCCCCACACAATTTGGCCCTCTCTGCTTTCCTGAAAAGTCTATCCTCAAAAGCACCTTTTTTCACTTTCGGCGCTGTTTGGAGCAAAAAAGACAAACGTCCAGCTTTTGCTGCCACAGCAAAGGTGCCAGCGGGGAAAAGTGATGCTGCTTCTCACTGCCTCCTGGAACCCCTTCAAATGCCCCACACAATTTGGCCCTCTCTGCTTTCCTGAAAAGTCTATCCTCAAAAGCACCTTTTTTCACTTTCGGCGCTGTTTGGAGCAAAAAAGACAAACGTCCAGCTTTTGCTGCCACAGCAAAGGTGCCAGCGGGGAAAAGTGATGCTGCTTCTCACTGCCTCCTGGAACCCCTTCAAATGCCCCAGACAATTTGGCCCTCTCTGCTTTCCTGAAAAGTCTATCCTCAAAAGCACCTTTTTTCAATTTCGGCGCTGTTTGGAGCAAAAAAGACAAACGTCCAGCTTTTGCTGCCACAGCAAAGGTGCCAGCGGGGAAAAGTGATGCTGCTTCTCACTGCCTCCTGGAACCCCTTCAAATGCCCCAGACAATTTGGCCCTCTCTGCTTTCCTGAGGACTCTATCCTCAAAAGCACCTTTTTTCACTTTCGGCGCTGTTTGGAGCAAAAAAGACAAACGTCCAGCTTTTGCTGCCACAGCAAAGGTGCCAGCGGGGAAAAGTGATGCTGCTTCTCACTGCCTCCTGGAACCCCTTCAAATGCCCCACACAATTTGGCCCTCTCTGCTTTCCTGAAAAGTCTATCCTCAAAAGCACCTTTTTTCACTTTCGGCGCTGTTTGGAGCAAAAAAGACAAACGTCCAGCTTTTGCTGCCACAGCAAAGGTGCCAGCGGGGAAAAGTGATGCTGCTTCTCACTGCCTCCTGGAACCCCTTCAAATGCCCCAGACAATTTGGCCCTCTCTGCTTTCCTGAAAAGTCTATCCTCAAAAGCACCTTTTTTCACTTTCGGCGCTGTTTGGAGCAAAAAAGACAAACGTCCAGCTTTTGCTGCCACAGCAAAGGTGCCAGCGGGGAAAAGAGATGCTGCTTCTCACTGCCTCCTGGAACCCCTTCAAATGCCCCACACAATTTGGCCCTCTCTGCTTTCCTGAAAAGTCTATCCTCAAAAGCACCTTTTTTCACTTTCGGCGCTGTTTGGAGCAAAAAAGACAAACGTCCAGCTTTTGCTGCCACAGCAAAGGTGCCAGCGGGGAAAAGTGATGCTGCTTCTCACTGCCTCCTGGAACCCCTTCAAATGCCCCAGACAATTTGGCCCTCTCTGCTTTCCTGAGGACTCTATCCTCAAAAGCACCTTTTTTCACTTTCGGCGCTGTTTGGAGCAAAAAAGACAAACGTCCAGCTTTTGCTGCCACAGCAAAGGTGCCAGCGGGGAAAAGTGATGCTGCTTCTCACTGCCTCCTGGAACCCCTTCAAATGCCCCACACAATTTGGCCCTCTCTGCTTTCCTGAAAAGTCTATCCTCAAAAGCACCTTTTTTCACTTTCGGCGCTGTTTGGAGCAAAAAAGACAAACGTCCAGCTTTTGCTGCCACAGCAAAGGTGCCAGCGGGGAAAATTGATGCTGCTTCTCACTGCCTCCTGGAACCCCTTCAAATGCCCCAGACAATTTGGCCCTCTCTGCTTTCCTGAGGACTCTATCCTCAAAAGCACCTTTTTTCACTTTCGGCGCTGTTTGGAGCAAAAAAGACAAACGTCCAGCTTTTGCTGCCACAGCAAAGGTGCCAGCGGGGAAAAGTGATGCTGCTTCTCACTGCCTCCTGGAACCCCTTCAAATGCCCCACACAATTTGGCCCTCTCTGCTTTCCTGCGCACGCTATCCTCAAAAGCACCTTTTTTCACTTTCGGCGCTGTTTGGAGCAAAAAAGACAAACGTCCAGCTTTTGCTGCCACAGCAAAGGTGCCAGCGGGGAAAAGTGATGCTGCTTCTCACTGCCTCCTGGAACCCCTTCAAATGCCCCACACAATTTGGCCCTCTCTGCTTTCCTGAAAAGTCTATCCTCAAAAGCACCTTTTTTCACTTTCGGCGCTGTTTGGAGCAAAAAAGACAAACGTCCAGCTTTTGCTGCCACAGCAAAGGTGCCAGCGGGGAAAAGTGATGCTGCTTCTCACTGCCTCCTGGAACCCCTTCAAATGCCCCAGACAATTTGGCCCTCTCTGCTTTCCTGAAAAGTCTATCCTCAAAAGCACCTTTTTTCACTTTCGGCGCCCTCCGGAGCAAAAAAGACAAACGTCCAGCTTTTGCTGCCACAGCAAAGGTGCCAGCGGGGAAAAGTGATGCTGCTTCTCACTGCCTCCTGGAACCCCTTCAAATGCCCCACACAATTTGGCCCTCTCTGCTTTCCTGCGCACGCTATCCTCAAAAGCACCTTTTTTCACTTTCGGCGCTGTTTGGAGCAAAAAAGACAAACGTCCAGCTTTTGCTGCCACAGCAAAGGTGCCAGCGGGGAAAAGTGATGCTGCTTCTCACTGCCTCCTGGAACCCCTTCAAATGCCCCACACAATTTGGCCCTCTCTGCTTTCCTGAAAAGTCTATCCTCAAAAGCACCTTTTTTCACTTTCGGCGCTGTTTGGAGCAAAAAAGACAAACGTCCAGCTTTTGCTGCCACAGCAAAGGTGCCAGCGGGGAAAAGTGATGCTGCTTCTCACTGCCTCCTGGAACCCCTTCAAATGCCCCAGACAATTTGGCCCTCTCTGCTTTCCTGAGGACTCTATCCTCAAAAGCACCTTTTTTCACTTTCGGCGCTGTTTGGAGCAAAAAAGACAAACGTCCAGCTTTTGCTGCCACAGCAAAGGTGCCAGCGGGGAAAAGTGATGCTGCTTCTCACTGCCTCCTGGAACCCCTTCAAATGCCCCACACAATTTGGCCCTCTCTGCTTTCCTGAAAAGTCTATCCTCAAAAGCACCTTTTTTCACTTTCGGCGCTGTTTGGAGCAAAAAAGACAAACGTCCAGCTTTTGCTGCCACAGCAAAGGTGCCAGCGGGGAAAAGTGATGCTGCTTCTCACTGCCTCCTGGAACCCCTTCAAATGCCCCAGACAATTTGGCCCTCTCTGCTTTCCTGAAAAGTCTATCCTCAAAAGCACCTTTTTTCACTTTCGGCGCTGTTTGGAGCAAAAAAGACAAACGTCCAGCTTTTGCTGCCACAGCAAAGGTGCCAGCGGGGAAAAGTGATGCTGCTTCTCACTGCCTCCTGGAACCCCTTCAAATGCCCCACACAATTTGGCCCTCTCTGCTTTCCTGAAAAGTCTATCCTCAAAAGCACCTTTTTTCACTTTCGGCGCCCTCCGGAGCAAAAAAGACAAACGTCCAGCTTTTGCTGCCACAGCAAAGGTGCCAGCGGGGAAAAGTGATGCTGCTTCTCACTGCCTCCTGGAACCCCTTCAAATGCCCCACACAATTTGGCCCTCTCTGCTTTCCTGAGGACTCTATCCTCAAAAGCACCTTTTTTCACTTTCGGCGCCCTCCGGAGCAAAAAAGACAAACGTCCAGCTTTTGCTGCCACAGCAAAGGTGCCAGCGGGGAAAAGTGATGCTGCTTCTCACTGCCTCCTGGAACCCCTTCAAATGCCCCACACAATTTGGCCCTCTCTGCTTTCCTGAGGACTCTATCCTCAAAAGCACCTTTTTTCACTTTCGGCGCTGTTTGGAGCAAAAAAGACAAACGTCCAGCTTTTGCTGCCACAGCAAAGGTGCCAGCGGGGAAAAGTGATGCTGCTTCTCACTGCCTCCTGGAACCCCTTCAAATGCCCCACACAATTTGGCCCTCTCTGCTTTCCTGAAAAGTCTATCCTCAAAAGCACCTTTTTTCACTTTCGGCGCTGTTTGGAGCAAAAAAGACAAACGTCCAGCTTTTGCTGCCACAGCAAAGGTGCCAGCGGGGAAAAGTGATGCTGCTTCTCACTGCCTCCTGGAACCCCTTCAAATGCCCCACACAATTTGGCCCTCTCTGCTTTCCTGAAAAGTCTATCCTCAAAAGCACCTTTTTTCACTTTCGGCGCCCTCCGGAGCAAAAAAGACAAACGTCCAGCTTTTGCTGCCACAGCAAAGGTGCCAGCGGGGAAAAGTGATGCTGCTTCTCACTGCCTCCTGGAACCCCTTCAAATGCCCCACACAATTTGGCCCTCTCTGCTTTCCTGAAAAGTCTATCCTCAAAAGCACCTTTTTTCACTTTCGGCGCCCTCCGGAGCAAAAAAGACAAACGTCCAGCTTTTGCTGCCACAGCAAAGGTGCCAGCGGGGAAAAGTGATGCTGCTTCTCACTGCCTCCTGGAACCCCTTCAAATGCCCCAGACAATTTGGCCCTCTCTGCTTTCCTGAAAAGTCTATCCTCAAAAGCACCTTTTTTCACTTTCGGCGCTGTTTGGAGCAAAAAAGACAAACGTCCAGCTTTTGCTGCCACAGCAAAGGTGCCAGCGGGGAAAAGTGATGCTGCTTCTCACTGCCTCCTGGAACCCCTTCAAATGCCCCAGACAATTTGGCCCTCTCTGCTTTCCTGAAAAGTCTATCCTCAAAAGCACCTTTTTTCACTTTCGGCGCTGTTTGGAGCAAAAAAGACAAACGTCCAGCTTTTGCTGCCACAGCAAAGGTGCCAGCGGGGAAAAGTGATGCTGCTTCTCACTGCCTCCTGGAACCCCTTCAAATGCCCCACACAATTTGGCCCTCTCTGCTTTCCTGCGCACGCTATCCTCAAAAGCACCTTTTTTCACTTTCGGCGCTGTTTGGAGCAAAAAAGACAAACGTCCAGCTTTTGCTGCCACAGCAAAGGTGCCAGCGGGGAAAAGTGATGCTGCTTCTCACTGCCTCCTGGAACCCCTTCAAATGCCCCACACAATTTGGCCCTCTCTGCTTTCCTGAAAAGTCTATCCTCAAAAGCACCTTTTTTCACTTTCGGCGCTGTTTGGAGCAAAAAAGACAAACGTCCAGCTTTTGCTGCCACAGCAAAGGTGCCAGCGGGGAAAAGTGATGCTGCTTCTCACTGCCTCCTGGAACCCCTTCAAATGCCCCACACAATTTGGCCCTCTCTGCTTTCCTGAAAAGTCTATCCTCAAAAGCACCTTTTTTCACTTTCGGCGCCCTCCGGAGCAAAAAAGACAAACGTCCAGCTTTTGCTGCCACAGCAAAGGTGCCAGCGGGGAAAAGTGATGCTGCTTCTCACTGCCTCCTGGAACCCCTTCAAATGCCCCACACAATTTGGCCCTCTCTGCTTTCCTGAGGACTCTATCCTCAAAAGCACCTTTTTTCACTTTCGGCGCCCTCCGGAGCAAAAAAGACAAACGTCCAGCTTTTGCTGCCACAGCAAAGGTGCCAGCGGGGAAAAGTGATGCTGCTTCTCACTGCCTCCTGGAACCCCTTCAAATGCCCCAGACAATTTGGCCCTCTCTGCTTTCCTGAAAAGTCTATCCTCAAAAGCACCTTTTTTCACTTTCGGCGCTGTTTGGAGCAAAAAAGACAAACGTCCAGCTTTTGCTGCCACAGCAAAGGTGCCAGCGGGGAAAAGTGATGCTGCTTCTCACTGCCTCCTGGAACCCCTTCAAATGCCCCACACAATTTGGCCCTCTCTGCTTTCCTGAAAAGTCTATCCTCAAAAGCACCTTTTTTCACTTTCGGCGCTGTTTGGAGCAAAAAAGACAAACGTCCAGCTTTTGCTGCCACAGCAAAGGTGCCAGCGGGGAAAAGTGATGCTGCTTCTCACTGCCTCCTGGAACCCCTTCAAATGCCCCACACAATTTGGCCCTCTCTGCTTTCCTGAAAAGTCTATCCTCAAAAGCACCTTTTTTCACTTTCGGCGCCCTCCGGAGCAAAAAAGACAAACGTCCAGCTTTTGCTGCCACAGCAAAGGTGCCAGCGGGGAAAAGTGATGCTGCTTCTCACTGCCTCCTGGAACCCCTTCAAATGCCCCACACAATTTGGCCCTCTCTGCTTTCCTGAGGACTCTATCCTCAAAAGCACCTTTTTTCACTTTCGGCGCCCTCCGGAGCAAAAAAGACAAACGTCCAGCTTTTGCTGCCACAGCAAAGGTGCCAGCGGGGAAAAGTGATGCTGCTTCTCACTGCCTCCTGGAACCCCTTCAAATGCCCCAGACAATTTGGCCCTCTCTGCTTTCCTGAAAAGTCTATCCTCAAAAGCACCTTTTTTCACTTTCGGCGCTGTTTGGAGCAAAAAAGACAAACGTCCAGCTTTTGCTGCCACAGCAAAGGTGCCAGCGGGGAAAAGTGATGCTGCTTCTCACTGCCTCCTGGAACCCCTTCAAATGCCCCAGACAATTTGGCCCTCTCTGCTTTCCTGAAAAGTCTATCCTCAAAAGCACCTTTTTTCACTTTCGGCGCTGTTTGGAGCAAAAAAGACAAACGTCCAGCTTTTGCTGCCACAGCAAAGGTGCCAGCGGGGAAAAGTGATGCTGCTTCTCACTGCCTCCTGGAACCCCTTCAAATGCCCCAGACAATTTGGCCCTCTCTGCTTTCCTGAGGACTCTATCCTCAAAAGCACCTTTTTTCACTTTCGGCGCTGTTTGGAGCAAAAAAGACAAACGTCCAGCTTTTGCTGCCACAGCAAAGGTGCCAGCGGGGAAAAGTGATGCTGCTTCTCACTGCCTCCTGGAACCCCTTCAAATGCCCCACACAATTTGGCCCTCTCTGCTTTCCTGAAAAGTCTATCCTCAAAAGCACCTTTTTTCACTTTCGGCGCTGTTTGGAGCAAAAAAGACAAACGTCCAGCTTTTGCTGCCACAGCAAAGGTGCCAGCGGGGAAAAGAGATGCTGCTTCTCACTGCCTCCTGGAACCCCTTCAAATGCCCCACACAATTTGGCCCTCTCTGATTTCCTGAAAAGTCTATCCTCAAAAGCACCTTTTTTCACTTTCGGCGCTGTTTGGAGCAAAAAAGACAAACGTCCAGCTTTTGCTGCCACAGCAAAGGTGCCAGCGGGGAAAAGTGATGCTGCTTCTCACTGCCTCCTGGAACCCCTTCAAATGCCCCACACAATTTGGCCCTCTCTGCTTTCCTGCGCACGCTATCCTCAAAAGCACCTTTTTTCACTTTCGGCGCTGTTTGGAGCAAAAAAGACAAACGTCCAGCTTTTGCTGCCACAGCAAAGGTGCCAGCGGGGAAAAGTGATGCTGCTTCTCACTGCCTCCTGGAACCCCTTCAAATGCCCCAGACAATTTGGCCCTCTCTGCTTTCCTGAAAAGTCTATCCTCAAAAGCACCTTTTTTCACTTTCGGCGCTGTTTGGAGCAAAAAAGACAAACGTCCAGCTTTTGCTGCCACAGCAAAGGTGCCAGCGGGGAAAAGTGATGCTGCTTCTCACTGCCTCCTGGAACCCCTTCAAATGCCCCAGACAATTTGGCCCTCTCTGCTTTCCTGAAAAGTCTATCCTCAAAAGCACCTTTTTTCACTTTCGGCGCTGTTTGGAGCAAAAAAGACAAACGTCCAGCTTTTGCTGCCACAGCAAAGGTGCCAGCGGGGAAAAGTGATGCTGCTTCTCACTGCCTCCTGGAACCCCTTCAAATGCCCCACACAATTTGGCCCTCTCTGCTTTCCTGAAAAGTCTATCCTCAAAAGCACCTTTTTTCACTTTCGGCGCTGTTTGGAGCAAAAAAGACAAAGGTCCAGCTTTTGCTGCCACAGCAAAGATGCCAGCGGGGAAAAGTGATGCTGCTTCTCACTGCCTCCTGGAACCCCTTCAAATGCCCCACACAATTTGGCCCTCTCTGCTTTCCTGCGCACTCTATCCTCAAAAGCACCTTTTTTCACTTTCGGCGCTGTTTGGAGCAAAAAAGACAAACGTCCAGCTTTTGCTGCCACAGCAAAGGTGCCAGCGGGGAAAAGTGATGCTGCTTCTCACTGCCTCCTGGAACCCCTTCAAATGCCCCACACAATTTGGCCCTCTCTGCTTTCCTGAAAAGTCTATCCTCAAAAGCACCTTTTTTCACTTTCGGCGCTGTTTGGAGCAAAAAAGACAAACGTCCAGCTTTTGCTGCCACAGCAAAGGTGCCAGCGGGGAAAAGTGATGCTGCTTCTCACTGCCTCCTGGAACCCCTTCAAATGCCCCAGACAATTTGGCCCTCTCTGCTTTCCTGAAAAGTCTATCCTCAAAAGCACCTTTTTTCACTTTCGGCGCTGTTTGGAGCAAAAAAGACAAACGTCCAGCTTTTGCTGCCACAGCAAAGGTGCCAGCGGGGAAAAGTGATGCTGCTTCTCACTGCCTCCTGGAACCCCTTCAAATGCCCCACACAATTTGGCCCTCTCTGCTTTCCTGAAAAGTCTATCCTCAAAAGCACCTTTTTTCACTTTCGGCGCCCTCCGGAGCAAAAAAGACAAACGTCCAGCTTTTGCTGCCACAGCAAAGGTGCCAGCGGGGAAAAGTGATGCTGCTTCTCACTGCCTCCTGGAACCCCTTCAAATGCCCCAGACAATTTGGCCCTCTCTGCTTTCCTGAAAAGTCTATCCTCAAAAGCACCTTTTTTCACTTTCGGCGCTGTTTGGAGCAAAAAAGACAAACGTCCAGCTTTTGCTGCCACAGCAAAGGTGCCAGCGGGGAAAAGTGATGCTGCTTCTCACTGCCTCCTGGAACCCCTTCAAATGCCCCAGACAATTTGGCCCTCTCTGCTTTCCTGAAAAGTCTATCCTCAAAAGCACCTTTTTTCACTTTCGGCGCTGTTTGGAGCAAAAAAGACAAACGTCCAGCTTTTGCTGCCACAGCAAAGGTGCCAGCGGGGAAAAGTGATGCTGCTTCTCACTGCCTCCTGGAACCCCTTCAAATGCCCCAGACAATTTGGCCCTCTCTGCTCTCCTGAAAAGTCTATCCTCAAAAGCACCTTTTTTCACTTTCGGCGCTGTTTGGAGCAAAAAAGACAAACGTCCAGCTTTTGCTGCCACAACAAAGGTGCCAGCGGGGAAAAGTGATGCTGCTTCTCACTGCCTCCTGGAACCCCTTCAAATGCCCCACACAATTTGGCCCTCTCTGCTCTCCTGAAAAGTCTATCCTCAAAAGCACCTTTTTTCACTTTCGGCGCTGTTTGGAGCAAAAAAGACAAACGTCCAGCTTTTGCTGCCACAGCAAGGTGCCAGCGGGGAAAAGTGATGCTGCTTCTCACTGCCTCCTGGAACCCCTTCAAATGCCCCACACAATTTGGCCCTCTCTGCTTTCCTGAAAAGTCTATCCTCAAAAGCACCTTTTTTCACTTTCGGCGCTGTTTGGAGCAAAAAAGACAAACGTCCAGCTTTTGCTGCCACAGCAAAGGTGCCAGCGGGGAAAAGTGATGCTGCTTCTCACTGCCTCCTGGAACCCCTTCAAATGCCCCACACAATTTGGCCCTCTCTGCTTTCCTGCGCACTCTATCCTCAAAAGCACCTATTTTCACTTTCGGCGCTGTTTGGAGCAAAAAAGACAAACGTCCAGCTTTTGCTGCCACAGCAAAGGTGCCAGCGGGGAAAAGTGATGCTGCTTCTCACTGCCTCCTGGAACCCCTTCAAATGCCCCACACAATTTGGCCCTCTCTGCTTTCCTGAGGACTGTATCCTCAAAAGCACCTTTTTTCACTTTCGGCGCCCTACGGAGCAAAAAAGACAAACGTCCAGCTTTTGCTGCCACAGCAAAGGTGCCAGCGGGGAAAAGTGATGCTGGTCCTCACTGCCTCCTGGAACCCCTTCAAATGCCCCACACAATTTGGCCCTCTCTGCTTTCCTGAGGACTCTATCCTCAAAAGCACCTTTTTTCACTTTCGGCGCTGTTTGGAGCAAAAAAGACAAACGTCCAGCTTTTGCTGCCACAGCAAAGGTGCCAGCGGGGAAAAGTGATGCTGCTTCTCACTGCCTCCTGGAACCCCTTCAAATGCCCCACACAATTTGGCCCTCTCTGCTTTCCTGAAAAGTCTATCCTCAAAAGCACCTTTTTTCACTTTCGGCGCTGTTTGGAGCAAAAAAGACAAACGTCCAGCTTTTGCTGCCACAGCAAAGGTGCCAGCGGAGAAAAGTGATGCTGCTTCTCACTGCCTCCTGGAACCCCTTCAAATGCCCCACACAATTTGGCCCTCTCTGCTTTCCTGCGCACGCTATCCTCAAAAGCACCTTTTTTCACTTTCGGCGCTGTTTGGAGCAAAAAAGACAAACGTCCAGCTTTTGCTGCCACAGCAAAGGTGCCAGCGGGGAAAAGTGATGCTGCTTCTCACTGCCTCCTGGAACCCCTTCAAATGCCCCACACAATTTGGCCCTCTCTGCTTTCCTGCACACGCTATCCTCAAAAGCACCTTTTTTCACTTTCGGCGCTGTTTGGAGCAAAAAAGACAAACGTCCAGCTTTTGCTGCCACAGCAAAGGTGCCAGCGGGGAAAAGTGATGCTGGTCCTCACTGCCTCCTGGAACCCCTTCAAATGCCCCACACAATTTGGCCCTCTCTGCTCTCCTGAAAAGTCTATCCTCAAAAGCACCTTTTTTCACTTTCGGCGCTGTTTGGAGCAAAAAAGACAAACGTCGAGCTTTTGCTGCCACAGCAAAGGTGCCAGCGGGGAAAAGTGATGCTGCTTCTCACTGCCTCCTGGAACCCCTTCAAATGCCCCACACAATTTGGCCCTCTCTGCTCTCCTGAAAAGTCTATCCTCAAAAGCACCTTTTTTCACTTTCGGCGCTGTTTGGAGCAAAAAAGACAAACGTCCAGCTTTTGCTGCCACAGCAAGGTGCCAGCGGGGAAAAGTGATGCTGCTTCTCACTGCCTCCTGGAACCCCTTCAAATGCCCCACACAATTTGGCCCTCTCTGCTTTCCTGAAAAGTCTATCCTCAAAAGCACCTTTTTTCACTTTCGGCGCCCTCCGGAGCAAAAAAGACAAACGTCCAGCTTTTGCTGCCACAGCAAGGTGCCAGCGGGGAAAAGTGATGCTGCTTCTCACTGCCTCCTGGAACCCCTTCAAATGCCCCACACAATTTGGCCCTCTCTGCTTTCCTGCGCACTCTATCCTCAAAAGCACCTTTTTTCACTTTCGGCGCTGTTTGGAGCAAAAAAGACAAACGTCCAGCTTTTGCTGCCACAGCAAAGGTGCCAGCGGGGAAAAGTGATGCTGCTTCTCACTGCCTCCTGGAACCCCTTCAAATGCCCCACACAATTTGGCCCTCTCTGCTTTCCTGAAAAGTCTATCCTCAAAAGCACCTTTTTTCACTTTCGGCGCTGTTTGGAGCAAAAAAGACAAACGTCCAGCTTTTGCTGCCACAGCAAAGGTGCCAGCGGGGAAAATTGATGCTGCTTCTCACTGCCTCCTGGAACCCCTTCAAATGCCCCAGACAATTTTGCCCTCTCTGCTTTCCTGAGGACTCTATCCTCAAAAGCACCTTTTTTCACTTTCGGCGCTGTTTGGAGCAAAAAAGACAAACGTCCAGCTTTTGCTGCCACAGCAAAGGTGCCAGCGGGGAAAAGTGATGCTGCTTCTCACTGCCTCCTGGAACCCCTTCAAATGCCCCAGACAATTTGGCCCTCTCTGCTTTCCTGAAAAGTCTATCCTCAAAAGCACCTTTTTTCACTTTCGGCGCTGTTTGGAGCAAAAAAGACAAACGTCCAGCTTTTGCTGCCACAGCAAAGGTGCCAGCGGGGAAAAGTGATGCTGCTTCTCACTGCCTCCTGGAACCCCTTCAAATGCCCCACACAATTTGGCCCTCTCTGCTTTCCTGAGGACTCTATCCTCAAAAGCACCTTTTTTCACTTTCGGCGCTGTTTGGAGCAAAAAAGACAAACGTCCAGCTTTTGCTGCCACAGCAAAGGTGCCAGCGGGGAAAAGTGATGCTGCTTCTCACTGCCTCCTGGAACCCCTTCAAATGCCCCAGACAATTTGGCCCTCTCTGCTTTCCTGAAAAGTCTATCCTCAAAAGCACCTTTTTTCACTTTCGGCGCTGTTTGGAGCAAAAAAGACAAACGTCCAGCTTTTGCTGCCACAGCAAAGGTGCCAGCGGGGAAAAGTGATGCTGCTTCTCACTGCCTCCTGGAACCCCTTCAAATGCCCCACACAATTTGGCCCTCTCTGCTTTCCTGAAAAGTCTATCCTCAAAAGCACCTTTTTTCACTTTCGGCGCTGTTTGGAGCAAAAAAGACAAACGTCCAGCTTTTGCTGCCACAGCAAAGGTGCCAGCGGGGAAAAGTGATGCTGCTTCTCACTGCCTCCTGGAACCCCTTCAAATGCCCCACACAATTTGGCCCTCTCTGCTTTCCTGAAAAGTCTATCCTCAAAAGCACCTTTTTTCACTGTCGGCGCTGTTTGGAGCAAAAAAGACAAACGTCCAGCTTTTGCTGCCACAGCAAAGGTGCCAGCGGGGAAAAGTGATGCTGCTTCTCACTGCCTCCTGGAACCCCTTCAAATGCCCCAGACAATTTGGCCCTCTCTGCTTTCCTGAAAAGTCTATCCTCAAAAGCACCTTTTTTCACTTTCGGCGCCCTCCGGAGCAAAAAAGACAAACGTCCAGCTTTTGCTGCCACAGCAAAGGTGCCAGCGGGGAAAAGTGATGCTGCTTCTCACTGCCTCCTGGAACCCCTTCAAATGCCCCAGACAATTTGGCCCTCTCTGCTTTCCTGAAAAGTCTATCCTCAAAAGCACCTTTTTTCACTTTCGGCGCTGTTTGGAGCAAAAAAGACAAACGTCCAGCTTTTGCTGCCACAGCAAAGGTGCCAGCGGGGAAAAGTGATGCTGCTTCTCACTGCCTCCTGGAACCCCTTCAAATGCCCCAGACAATTTGGCCCTCTCTGCTTTCCTGAAAAGTCTATCCTCAAAAGCACCTTTTTTCACTTTCGGCGCTGTTTGGAGCAAAAAAGACAAACGTCCAGCTTTTGCTGCCACAGCAAAGGTGCCAGCGGGGAAAAGTGATGCTGCTTCTCACTGCCTCCTGGAACCCCTTCAAATGCCCCACACAATTTGGCCCTCTCTGCTTTCCTGAAAAGTCTATCCTCAAAAGCACCTTTTTTCACTTTCGGCGCTGTTTGGAGCAAAAAAGACAAAGGTCCAGCTTTTGCTGCCACAGCAAAGATGCCAGCGGGGAAAAGTGATGCTGCTTCTCACTGCCTCCTGGAACCCCTTCAAATGCCCCACACAATTTGGCCCTCTCTGCTTTCCTGCGCACTCTATCCTCAAAAGCACCTTTTTTCACTTTCGGCGCTGTTTGGAGCAAAAAAGACAAACGTCCAGCTTTTGCTGCCACAGCAAAGGTGCCAGCGGGGAAAAGTGATGCTGCTTCTCACTGCCTCCTGGAACCCCTTCAAATGCCCCACACAATTTGGCCCTCTCTGCTTTCCTGAAAAGTCTATCCTCAAAAGCACCTTTTTTCACTTTCGGCGCTGTTTGGAGCAAAAAAGACAAACGTCCAGCTTTTGCTGCCACAGCAAAGGTGCCAGCGGGGAAAAGTGATGCTGCTTCTCACTGCCTCCTGGAACCCCTTCAAATGCCCCACACAATTTGGCCCTCTCTGCTTTCCTGAAAAGTCTATCCTCAAAAGCACCTTTTTTCACTTTCGGCGCTGTTTGGAGCAAAAAAGACAAACGTCCAGCTTTTGCTGCCACAGCAAAGGTGCCAGCGGGGAAAAGTGATGCTGCTTCTCACTGCCTCCTGGAACCCCTTCAAATGCCCCACACAATTTGGCCCTCTCTGCTTTCCTGAAAAGTCTATCCTCAAAAGCACCTTTTTTCACTTTCGGCGCCCTCCGGAGCAAAAAAGACAAACGTCCAGCTTTTGCTGCCACAGCAAAGGTGCCAGCGGGGAAAAGTGATGCTGCTTCTCACTGCCTCCTGGAACCCCTTCAAATGCCCCAGACAATTTGGCCCTCTCTGCTTTCCTGAAAAGTCTATCCTCAAAAGCACCTTTTTTCACTTTCGGCGCTGTTTGGAGCAAAAAAGACAAACGTCCAGCTTTTGCTGCCACAGCAAAGGTGCCAGCGGGGAAAAGTGATGCTGCTTCTCACTGCCTCCTGGAACCCCTTCAAATGCCCCAGACAATTTGGCCCTCTCTGCTTTCCTGAAAAGTCTATCCTCAAAAGCACCTTTTTTCACTTTCGGCGCTGTTTGGAGCAAAAAAGACAAACGTCCAGCTTTTGCTGCCACAGCAAAGGTGCCAGCGGGGAAAAGTGATGCTGCTTCTCACTGCCTCCTGGAACCCCTTCAAATGCCCCAGACAATTTGGCCCTCTCTGCTCTCCTGAAAAGTCTATCCTCAAAAGCACCTTTTTTCACTTTCGGCGCTGTTTGGAGCAAAAAAGACAAACGTCCAGCTTTTGCTGCCACAACAAAGGTGCCAGCGGGGAAAAGTGATGCTGCTTCTCACTGCCTCCTGGAACCCCTTCAAATGCCCCACACAATTTGGCCCTCTCTGCTCTCCTGAAAAGTCTATCCTCAAAAGCACCTTTTTTCACTTTCGGCGCTGTTTGGAGCAAAAAAGACAAACGTCCAGCTTTTGCTGCCACAGCAAGGTGCCAGCGGGGAAAAGTGATGCTGCTTCTCACTGCCTCCTGGAACCCCTTCAAATGCCCCACACAATTTGGCCCTCTCTGCTTTCCTGAAAAGTCTATCCTCAAAAGCACCTTTTTTCACTTTCGGCGCTGTTTGGAGCAAAAAAGACAAACGTCCAGCTTTTGCTGCCACAGCAAAGGTGCCAGCGGGGAAAAGTGATGCTGCTTCTCACTGCCTCCTGGAACCCCTTCAAATGCCCCACACAATTTGGCCCTCTCTGCTTTCCTGCGCACTCTATCCTCAAAAGCACCTATTTTCACTTTCGGCGCTGTTTGGAGCAAAAAAGACAAACGTCCAGCTTTTGCTGCCACAGCAAAGGTGCCAGCGGGGAAAAGTGATGCTGCTTCTCACTGCCTCCTGGAACCCCTTCAAATGCCCCACACAATTTGGCCCTCTCTGCTTCCCTGAGGACTGTATCCTCAAAAGCACCTTTTTTCACTTTCGGCGCCCTACGGAGCAAAAAAGACAAACGTCCAGCTTTTGCTGCCACAGCAAAGGTGCCAGCGGGGAAAAGTGATGCTGGTCCTCACTGCCTCCTGGAACCCCTTCAAATGCCCCACACAATTTGGCCCTCTCTGCTTTCCTGAGGACTCTATCCTCAAAAGCACCTTTTTTCACTTTCGGCGCTGTTTGGAGCAAAAAAGACAAACGTCCAGCTTTTGCTGCCACAGCAAAGATGCCAGCGGGGAAAAGTGATGCTGCTTCTCACTGCCTCCTGGAACCCCTTCAAATGCCCCACACAATTTGGCCCTCTCTGCTTTCCTGAAAAGTCTATCCTCAAAAGCACCTTTTTTCACTTTCGGCGCTGTTTGGAGCAAAAAAGACAAACGTCCAGCTTTTGCTGCCACAGCAAAGGTGCCAGCGGGGAAAAGTGATGCTGCTTCTCACTGCCTCCTGGAACCCCTTCAAATGCCCCACACAATTTGGCCCTCTCTGCTTTCCTGCGCACGCTATCCTCAAAAGCACCTTTTTTCACTTTCGGCGCTGTTTGGAGCAAAAAAGACAAACGTCCAGCTTTTGCTGCCACAGCAAAGGTGCCAGCGGGGAAAAGTGATGCTGCTTCTCACTGCCTCCTGGAACCCCTTCAAATGCCCCACACAATTTGGCCCTCTCTGCTTTCCTGCACACGCTATCCTCAAAAGCACCTTTTTTCACTTTCGGCGCTGTTTGGAGCAAAAAAGACAAACGTCCAGCTTTTGCTGCCACAGCAAAGGTGCCAGCGGGGAAAAGTGATGCTGGTCCTCACTGCCTCCTGGAACCCCTTCAAATGCCCCACACAATTTGGCCCTCTCTGCTCTCCTGAAAAGTCTATCCTCAAAAGCACCTTTTTTCACTTTCGGCGCTGTTTGGAGCAAAAAAGACAAACGTCGAGCTTTTGCTGCCACAGCAAAGGTGCCAGCGGGGAAAAGTGATGCTGCTTCTCACTGCCTCCTGGAACCCCTTCAAATGCCCCACACAATTTGGCCCTCTCTGCTCTCCTGAAAAGTCTATCCTCAAAAGCACCTTTTTTCACTTTCGGCGCTGTTTGGAGCAAAAAAGACAAACGTCCAGCTTTTGCTGCCACAGCAAGGTGCCAGCGGGGAAAAGTGATGCTGCTTCTCACTGCCTCCTGGAACCCCTTCAAATGCCCCACACAATTTGGCCCTCTCTGCTTTCCTGAAAAGTCTATCCTCAAAAGCACCTTTTTTCACTTTCGGCGCCCTCCGGAGCAAAAAAGACAAACGTCCAGCTTTTGCTGCCACAGCAAGGTGCCAGCGGGGAAAAGTGATGCTGCTTCTCACTGCCTCCTGGAACCCCTTCAAATGCCCCACACAATTTGGCCCTCTCTGCTTTCCTGCGCACTCTATCCTCAAAAGCACCTTTTTTCACTTTCGGCGCTGTTTGGAGCAAAAAAGACAAACGTCCAGCTTTTGCTGCCACAGCAAAGGTGCCAGCGGGGAAAAGTGATGCTGCTTCTCACTGCCTCCTGGAACCCCTTCAAATGCCCCACACAATTTGGCCCTCTCTGCTTTCCTGAAAAGTCTATCCTCAAAAGCACCTTTTTTCACTTTCGGCGCTGTTTGGAGCAAAAAAGACAAACGTCCAGCTTTTGCTGCCACAGCAAAGGTGCCAGCGGGGAAAATTGATGCTGCTTCTCACTGCCTCCTGGAACCCCTTCAAATGCCCCAGACAATTTTGCCCTCTCTGCTTTCCTGAGGACTCTATCCTCAAAAGCACCTTTTTTCACTTTCGGCGCTGTTTGGAGCAAAAAAGACAAACGTCCAGCTTTTGCTGCCACAGCAAAGGTGCCAGCGGGGAAAAGTGATGCTGCTTCTCACTGCCTCCTGGAACCCCTTCAAATGCCCCAGACAATTTGGCCCTCTCTGCTTTCCTGAAAAGTCTATCCTCAAAAGCACCTTTTTTCACTTTTGGCGCTGTTTGGAGCAAAAAAGACAAACGTCCAGCTTTTGCTGCCACAGCAAAGGTGCCAGCGGGGAAAAGTGATGCTGCTTCTCACTGCCTCCTGGAACCCCTTCAAATGCCCCACACAATTTGGCCCTCTCTGCTTTCCTGAAAAGTCTATCCTCAAAAGCACCTTTTTTCACTTTCGGCGCCCTCCGGAGCAAAAAAGACAAACGTCCAGCTTTTGCTGCCACAGCAAAGGTGCCAGCGGGGAAAAGTGATGCTGCTTCTCACTGCCTCCTGGAACCCCTTCAAATGCCCCAGACAATTTGGCCCTCTCTGCTTTCCTGAAAAGTCTATCCTCAAAAGCACCTTTTTTCACTTTCGGCGCCCTCCGGAGCAAAAAAGACAAACGTCCAGCTTTTGCTGCCACAGCAAAGGTGCCAGCGGGGAAAAGTGATGCTGCTTCTCACTGCCTCCTGGAACCCCTTCAAATGCCCCACACAATTTGGCCCTCTCTGCTTTCCTGCGCACGCTATCCTCAAAAGCACCTTTTTTCACTTTCGGCGCTGTTTGGAGCAAAAAAGACAAACGTCCAGCTTTTGCTGCCACAGCAAAGGTGCCAGCGGGGAAAAGTGATGCTGCTTCTCACTGCCTCCTGGAACCCCTTCAAATGCCCCACACAATTTGGCCCTCTCTGCTTTCCTGAAAAGTCTATCCTCAAAAGCACCTTTTTTCACTTTCGGCGCTGTTTGGAGCAAAAAAGACAAACGTCCAGCTTTTGCTGCCACAGCAAAGGTGCCAGCGGGGAAAAGTGATGCTGCTTCTCACTGCCTCCTGGAACCCCTTCAAATGCCCCACACAATTTGGCCCTCTCTGCTTTCCTGAAAAGTCTATCCTCAAAAGCACCTTTTTTCACTTTCGGCGCTGTTTGGAGCAAAAAAGACAAACGTCCAGCTTTTGCTGCCACAGCAAAGGTGCCAGCGGGGAAAATTGATGCTGCTTCTCACTGCCTCCTGGAACCCCTTCAAATGCCCCAGACAATTTGGCCCTCTCTGCTTTCCTGAGGACTCTATCCTCAAAAGCACCTTTTTTCACTTTCGGCGCTGTTTGGAGCAAAAAAGACAAACGTCCAGCTTTTGCTGCCACAGCAAAGGTGCCAGCGGGGAAAAGTGATGCTGCTTCTCACTGCCTCCTGGAACCCCTTCAAATGCCCCAGACAATTTGGCCCTCTCTGCTTTCCTGAAAAGTCTATCCTCAAAAGCACCTTTTTTCACTTTTGGCGCTGTTTGGAGCAAAAAAGACAAACGTCCAGCTTTTGCTGCCACAGCAAAGGTGCCAGCGGGGAAAAGTGATGCTGCTTCTCACTGCCTCCTGGAACCCCTTCAAATGCCCCACACAATTTGGCCCTCTCTGCTTTCCTGAGGACTCTATCCTCAAAAGCACCTTTTTTCACTTTCGGCGCCCTCCGGAGCAAAAAAGACAAACGTCCAGCTTTTGCTGCCACAGCAAAGGTGCCAGCGGGGAAAAGTGATGCTGCTTCTCACTGCCTCCTGGAACCCCTTCAAATGCCCCAGACAATTTGGCCCTCTCTGCTTTCCTGAAAAGTCTATCCTCAAAAGCACCTTTTTTCACTTTCGGCGCCCTCCGGAGCAAAAAAGACAAACGTCCAGCTTTTGCTGCCACAGCAAAGGTGCCAGCGGGGAAAAGTGATGCTGCTTCTCACTGCCTCCTGGAACCCCTTCAAATGCCCCACACAATTTGGCCCTCTCTGCTTTCCTGCGCACGCTATCCTCAAAAGCACCTTTTTTCACTTTCGGCGCTGTTTGGAGCAAAAAAGACAAACGTCCAGCTTTTGCTGCCACAGCAAAGGTGCCAGCGGGGAAAAGTGATGCTGCTTCTCACTGCCTCCTGGAACCCCTTCAAATGCCCCACACAATTTGGCCCTCTCTGCTTTCCTGAAAAGTCTATCCTCAAAAGCACCTTTTTTCACTTTCGGCGCTGTTTGGAGCAAAAAAGACAAACGTCCAGCTTTTGCTGCCACAGCAAAGGTGCCAGCGGGGAAAAGTGATGCTGCTTCTCACTGCCTCCTGGAACCCCTTCAAATGCCCCACACAATTTGGCCCTCTCTGCTTTCCTGAGGACTCTATCCTCAAAAGCACCTTTTTTCACTTTCGGCGCCCTCCGGAGCAAAAAAGACAAACGTCCAGCTTTTGCTGCCACAGCAAAGGTGCCAGCGGGGAAAAGTGATGCTGCTTCTCACTGCCTCCTGGAACCCCTTCAAATGCCCCAGACAATTTGGCCCTCTCTGCTTTCCTGAAAAGTCTATCCTCAAAAGCACCTTTTTTCACTTTCGGCGCTGTTTGGAGCAAAAAAGACAAACGTCCAGCTTTTGCTGCCACAGCAAAGGTGCCAGCGGGGAAAAGTGATGCTGCTTCTCACTGCCTCCTGGAACCCCTTCAAATGCCCCAGACAATTTGGCCCTCTCTGCTTTCCTGAAAAGTCTATCCTCAAAAGCACCTTTTTTCACTTTCGGCGCTGTTTGGAGCAAAAAAGACAAACGTCCAGCTTTTGCTGCCACAGCAAAGGTGCCAGCGGGGAAAAGTGATGCTGCTTCTCACTGCCTCCTGGAACCCCTTCAAATGCCCCAGACAATTTGGCCCTCTCTGCTTTCCTGAAAAGTCTATCCTCAAAAGCACCTTTTTTCACTTTCGGCGCTGTTTGGAGCAAAAAAGACAAACGTCCAGCTTTTGCTGCCACAGCAAAGGTGCCAGCGGGGAAAAGTGATGCTGCTTCTCACTGCCTCCTGGAACCCCTTCAAATGCCCCACATAATTTGGCCCTCTCTGCTTTCCTGCGCACGCTATCCTCAAAAGCACCTTTTTTCACTTTCGGCGCTGTTTGGAGCAAAAAAGACAAACGTCCAGCTTTTGCTGCCACAGCAAAGGTGCCAGCGGGGAAAAGTGATGCTGCTTCTCACTGCCTCCTGGAACCCCTTCAAATGCCCCACACAATTTGGCCCTCTCTGCTTTCCTGAAAAGTCTATCCTCAAAAGCACCTTTTTTCACTTTCGGCGCTGTTTGGAGCAAAAAAGACAAACGTCCAGCTTTTGCTGCCACAGCAAAGGTGCCAGCGGGGAAAAGTGATGCTGGTCCTCACTGCCTCCTGGAACCCCTTCAAATGCCCCACACAATTTGGCCCTCTCTGCTTTCCTGAAAAGTCTATCCTCAAAAGCACCTTTTTTCACTTTCGGCGCTGTTTGGAGCAAAAAAGACAACGTCCAGCTTTTGCTGCCACAGCAAAGGTGCCAGCGGGGAAAAGTGATGCTGCTTCTCACTGCCTCCTGGAACCCCTTCAAATGCCCCAGACAATTTGGCCCTCTCTGCTTTCCTGAAAAGTCTATCCTCAAAAGCACCTTTTTTCACTTTCGGCGCTGTTTGGAGCAAAAAAGACAAACGTCCAGCTTTTGCTGCCACAGCAAAGGTGCCAGCGGGGAAAAGTGATGCTGCTTCTCACTGCCTCCTGGAACCCCTTCAAATGCCCCAGACAATTTGGCCCTCTCTGCTTTCCTGAAAAGTCTATCCTCAAAAGCACCTTTTTTCACTTTCGGCGCTGTTTGGAGCAAAAAAGACAAACGTCCAGCTTTTGCTGCCACAGCAAAGGTGCCAGCGGGGAAAAGTGATGCTGCTTCTCACTGCCTCCTGGAACCCCTTCAAATGCCCCAGACAATTTGGCCCTCTCTGCTTTCCTGAAAAGTCTATCCTCAAAAGCACCTTTTTTCACTTTCGGCGCTGTTTGGAGCAAAAAAGACAAACGTCCAGCTTTTGCTGCCACAGCAAAGGTGCCAGCGGGGAAAAGTGATGCTGCTTCTCACTGCCTCCTGGAACCCCTTCAAATGCCCCACACAATTTGGCCCTCTCTGCTTTCCTGCGCACGCTATCCTCAAAAGCACCTTTTTTCACTTTCGGCGCTGTTTGGAGCAAAAAAGACAAACGTCCAGCTTTTGCTGCCACAGCAAAGGTGCCAGCGGGGAAAAGTGATGCTGCTTCTCACTGCTTCCTGGAACCCCTTCAAATGCCCCAGACAATTTGGCCCTCTCTGCTTTCCTGAAAAGTCTATCCTCAAAAGCACCTTTTTTCACTTTCGGCGCCCTCCAGAGCAAAAAAGACAAACGTCCAGCTTTTGCTGCCACAGCAAAGGTGCCAGCGGGGAAAAGTGATGCTGCTTCTCACTGCCTCCTGGAACCCCTTCAAATGCCCCACACAATTTGGCCCTCTCTGCTTTCCTGAAAAGTCTATCCTCAAAAGCACCTTTTTTCACTTTCGGCGCTGTTTGGAGCAAAAAAGACAAACGTCCAGCTTTTGCTGCCACAGCAAAGGTGCCAGCGGGGAAAAGTGATGCTGCTTCTCACTGCCTCCTGGAACCCCTTCAAATGCCCCACACAATTTGGCCCTCTCTGCTTTCCTGAAAAGTCTATCCTCAAAAGCACCTTTTTTCACTTTCGGCGCTGTTTGGAGCAAAAAAGACAAACGTCCAGCTTTTGCTGCCACAGCAAAGGTGCCAGCGGGGAAAAGTGATGCTGCTTCTCACTGCCTCCTGGAACCCCTTCAAATGCCCCAGACAATTTGGCCCTCTCTGCTTTCCTGAAAAGTCTATCCTCAAAAGCACCTTTTTTCACTTTCGGCGCTGTTTGGAGCAAAAAAGACAAACGTCCAGCTTTTGCTGCCACAGCAAAGGTGCCAGCGGGGAAAAGTGATGCTGGTCCTCACTGCCTCCTGGAACCCCTTCAAATGCCCCACACAATTTGGCCCTCTCTGCTTTCCTGAGGACTCTATCCTCAAAAGCACCTTTTTTCACTTTCGGCGCTGTTTGGAGCAAAAAAGACAAACGTCCAGCTTTTGCTGCCACAGCAAAGGTGCCAGCGGGGAAAAGTGATGCTGCTTCTCACTGCCTCCTGGAACCCCTTCAAATGCCCCACACAATTTGGCCCTCTCTGCTTTCCTGAAAAGTCTATCCTCAAAAGCACCTTTTTTCACTTTCGGCGCTGTTTGGAGCAAAAAAGACAAACGTCCAGCTTTTGCTGCCACAGCAAAGGTGCCAGCGGGGAAAAGTGATGCTGCTTCTCATTGCCTCCTGGAACCCCTTCAAATGCCCCACACAATTTGGCCCTCTCTGCTTTCCTGAAAAGTCTATCCTCAAAAGCACCTTTTTTCACTTTCGGCGCTGTTTGGAGCAAAAAAGACAAACGTCCAGCTTTTGCTGCCACAGCAAAGGTGCCAGCGGGGAAAAGTGATGCTGCTTCTCACTGCCTCCTGGAACCCCTTCAAATGCCCCACACAATTTGGCCCTCTCTGCTTTCCTGCACACGCTATCCTCAAAAGCACCTTTTTTCACTTTCGGCGCTGTTTGGAGCAAAAAAGACAAACGTCCAGCTTTTGCTGCCACAGCAAAGGTGCCAGCGGGGAAAAGTGATGCTGGTCCTCACTGCCTCCTGGAACCCCTTCAAATGCCCCACACAATTTGGCCCTCTCTGCTCTCCTGAAAAGTCTATCCTCAAAAGCACCTTTTTTCACTTTCGGCGCTGTTTGGAGCAAAAAAGACAAACGTCGAGCTTTTGCTGCCACAACAAAGGTGCCAGCGGGGAAAAGTGATGCTGCTTCTCACTGCCTCCTGGAACCCCTTCAAATGCCCCACACAATTTGGCCCTCTCTGCTCTCCTGAAAAGTCTATCCTCAAAAGCACCTTTTTTCACTTTCGGCGCTGTTTGGAGCAAAAAAGACAAACGTCCAGCTTTTGCTGCCACAGCAAGGTGCCAGCGGGGAAAAGTGATGCTGCTTCTCACTGCCTCCTGGAACCCCTTCAAATGCCCCAGACAATTTGGCCCTCTCTGCTTTCCTGAAAAGTCTATCCTCAAAAGCACCTTTTTTCACTTTCGGCGCCCTCCGGAGCAAAAAAGACAAACGTCCAGCTTTTGCTGCCACAGCAAGGTGCCAGCGGGGAAAAGTGATGCTGCTTCTCACTGCCTCCTGGAACCCCTTCAAATGCCCCACACAATTTGGCCCTCTCTGCTTTCCTGCACACGCTATCCTCAAAAGCACCTTTTTTCACTTTCGGCGCTGTTTGGAGCAAAAAAGACAAACGTCCAGCTTTTGCTGCCACAGCAAAGGTGCCAGCGGGGAAAAGTGATGCTGGTCCTCACTGCCTCCTGGAACCCCTTCAAATGCCCCACACAATTTGGCCCTCTCTGCTTTCCTGAAAAGTCTATCCTCAAAAGCACCTTTTTTCACTTTCGGCGCTGTTTGGAGCAAAAAAGACAAACGTCGAGCTTTTGCTGCCACAACAAAGGTGCCAGCGGGGAAAAGTGATGCTGCTTCTCACTGCCTCCTGGAACCCCTTCAAATGCCCCACACAATTTGGCCCTCTCTGCTCTCCTGAAAAGTCTATCCTCAAAAGCACCTTTTTTCACTTTCGGCGCTGTTTGGAGCAAAAAAGACAAACGTCCAGCTTTTGCTGCCACAGCAAGGTGCCAGCGGGGAAAAGTGATGCTGCTTCTCACTGCCTCCTGGAACCCCTTCAAATGCCCCAGACAATTTGGCCCTCTCTGCTTTCCTGAAAAGTCTATCCTCAAAAGCACCTTTTTTCACTTTCGGCGCCCTCCGGAGCAAAAAAGACAAACGTCCAGCTTTTGCTGCCACAGCAAGGTGCCAGCGGGGAAAAGTGATGCTGCTTCTCACTGCCTCCTGGAACCCCTTCAAATGCCCCACACAATTTGGCCCTCTCTGCTTTCCTGCGCACTCTATCCTCAAAAGCACCTATTTTCACTTTCGGCGCTGTTTGGAGCAAAAAAGACAAACGTCCAGCTTTTGCTGCCACAGCAAAGGTGCCAGCGGGGAAAAGTGATGCTGCTTCTCACTGCCTCCTGGAACCCCTTCAAATGCCCCACACAATTTGGCCCTCTCTGCTTTCCTGAGGACTGTATCCTCAAAAGCACCTTTTTTCACTTTCGGCGCCCTACGGAGCAAAAAAGACAAACGTCCAGCTTTTGCTGCCACAGCAAAGGTGCCAGCGGGGAAAAGTGATGCTGCTCCTCACTGCCTCCTGGAACCCCTTCAAATGCCCCACACAATTTGGCCCTCTCTGCTTTCCTGAGGACTCTATCCTCAAAAGCACCTTTTTTCACTTTCGGCGCCCTCCGGAGTAAAAAAGACAAACGTCCAGCTTTTGCTGCCACAGCAAAGGTGCCAGCGGGGAAAAGTGATGCTGCTTCTCACTGCCTCCTGGAACCCCTTCAAATGCCCCACACAATTTGGCCCTCTCTGCTCTACTGAAAAGTCTATCCTCAAAAGCACCTTTTTTCACTTTCGGCGCTGTTTGGAGCAAAAAAGACAAACGTCCAGCTTTTGCTGCCACAGCAAAGGTGCCAGCGGGGAAAAGTGATGCTGCTTCTCACTGCCTCCTGGAACCCCTTCAAATGCCCCACACAATTTGGCCCTCTCTGCTTTCCTGAAAAGTCTATCCTCAAAAGCACCTTTTTTCACTTTCGGCGCTGTTTGGAGCAAAAAAGACAAACGTCCAGCTTTTGCTGCCACAGCAAAGGTGCCAGCGGGGAAAAGTGATGCTGCTTCTCATTGCCTCCTGGAACCCCTTCAAATGCCCCACACAATTTGGCCCTCTCTGCTTTCCTGAAAAGTCTATCCTCAAAAGCACCTTTTTTCACTTTCGGCGCTGTTTGGAGCAAAAAAGACAAACGTCCAGCTTTTGCTGCCACAGCAAAGGTGCCAGCGGGGAAAAGTGATGCTGCTTCTCACTGCCTCCTGGAACCCCTTCAAATGCCCCACACAATTTGGCCCTCTCTGCTTTCCTGCACACGCTATCCTCAAAAGCACCTTTTTTCACTTTCGGCGCTGTTTGGAGCAAAAAAGACAAACGTCCAGCTTTTGCTGCCACAGCAAAGGTGCCAGCGGGGAAAAGTGATGCTGGTCCTCACTGCCTCCTGGAACCCCTTCAAATGCCCCACACAATTTGGCCCTCTCTGCTCTCCTGAAAAGTCTATCCTCAAAAGCACCTTTTTTCACTTTCGGCGCTGTTTGGAGCAAAAAAGACAAACGTCGAGCTTTTGCTGCCACAACAAAGGTGCCAGCGGGGAAAAGTGATGCTGCTTCTCACTGCCTCCTGGAACCCCTTCAAATGCCCCACACAATTTGGCCCTCTCTGCTCTCCTGAAAAGTCTATCCTCAAAAGCACCTTTTTTCACTTTCGGCGCTGTTTGGAGCAAAAAAGACAAACGTCCAGCTTTTGCTGCCACAGCAAGGTGCCAGCGGGGAAAAGTGATGCTGCTTCTCACTGCCTCCTGGAACCCCTTCAAATGCCCCAGACAATTTGGCCCTCTCTGCTTTCCTGAAAAGTCTATCCTCAAAAGCACCTTTTTTCACTTTCGGCGCCCTCCGGAGCAAAAAAGACAAACGTCCAGCTTTTGCTGCCACAGCAAGGTGCCAGCGGGGAAAAGTGATGCTGCTTCTCACTGCCTCCTGGAACCCCTTCAAATGCCCCACACAATTTGGCCCTCTCTGCTTTCCTGCGCACTCTATCCTCAAAAGCACCTATTTTCACTTTCGGCGCTGTTTGGAGCAAAAAAGACAAACGTCCAGCTTTTGCTGCCACAGCAAAGGTGCCAGCGGGGAAAAGTGATGCTGCTTCTCACTGCCTCCTGGAACCCCTTCAAATGCCCCACACAATTTGGCCCTCTCTGCTTTCCTGAGGACTGTATCCTCAAAAGCACCTTTTTTCACTTTCGGCGCCCTACGGAGCAAAAAAGACAAACGTCCAGCTTTTGCTGCCACAGCAAAGGTGCCAGCGGGGAAAAGTGATGCTGGTCCTCACTGCCTCCTGGAACCCCTTCAAATGCCCCACACAATTTGGCCCTCTCTGCTTTCCTGAGGACTCTATCCTCAAAAGCACCTTTTTTCACTTTCGGCGCCCTCCGGAGCAAAAAAGACAAACGTCCAGCTTTTGCTGCCACAGCAAAGGTGCCAGCGGGGAAAAGTGATGCTGCTTCTCACTGCCTCCTGGAACCCCTTCAAATGCCCCACACAATTTGGCCCTCTCTGCTCTACTGAAAAGTCTATCCTCAAAAGCACCTTTTTTCACTTTCGGCGCTGTTTGGAGCAAAAAAGACAAACGTCCAGCTTTTGCTGCCACAGCAAAGGTGCCAGCGGGGAAAAGTGATGCTGCTTCTCACTGCCTCCTGGAACCCCTTCAAATGCCCCACACAATTTGGCCCTCTCTGCTTTCCTGAAAAGTCTATCCTCAAAAGCACCTTTTTTCACTTTCGGCGCTGTTTGGAGCAAAAAAGACAAACGTCCAGCTTTTGCTGCCACAGCAAAGGTGCCAGCGGGGAAAAGTGATGCTGCTTCTCACTGCCTCCTGGAACCCCTTCAAATGCCCCACACAATTTGGCCCTCTCTGCTTTCCTGAAAAGTCTATCCTCAAAAGCACCTTTTTTCACTTTCGGCGCTGTTTGGAGCAAAAAAGACAAACGTCCAGCTTTTGCTGCCACAGCAAAGGTGCCAGCGGGGAAAAGTGATGCTGCTTCTCACTGCCTCCTGGAACCCCTTCAAATGCCCCACACAATTTGGCCCTCTCTGCTTTCCTGCGCACGCTATCCTCAAAAGCACCTTTTTTCACTTTCGGCGCTGTTTGGAGCAAAAAAGACAAACGTCCAGCTTTTGCTGCCACAGCAAAGGTGCCAGCGGGGAAAAGTGATGCTGCTTCTCACTGCTTCCTGGAACCCCTTCAAATGCCCCAGACAATTTGGCCCTCTCTGCTTTCCTGAAAAGTCTATCCTCAAAAGCACCTTTTTTCACTTTCGGCGCTGTTTGGAGCAAAAAAGACAAACGTCCAGCTTTTGCTGCCACAGCAAAGGTGCCAGCGGGGAAAAGTGATGCTGCTTCTCACTGCCTCCTGGAACCCCTTCAAATGCCCCACACAATTTGGCCCTCTCTGCTTTCCTGAGGACTCTATCCTCAAAAGCACCTTTTTTCACTTTCGGCGCCCTCCGGAGCAAAAAAGACAAACGTCCAGCTTTTGCTGCCACAGCAAAGGTGCCAGCGGGGAAAAGTGATGCTGCTTCTCACTGCCTCCTGGAACCCCTTCAAATGCCCCAGACAATTTGGCCCTCTCTGCTTTCCTGAAAAGTCTATCCTCAAAAGCACCTTTTTTCACTTTCGGCGCTGTTTGGAGCAAAAAAGACAAACGTCCAGCTTTTGCTGCCACAGCAAAGGTGCCAGCGGGGAAAAGTGATGCTGCTTCTCACTGCCTCCTGGAACCCCTTCAAATGCCCCACACAATTTGGCCCTCTCTGCTTTCCTGAAAAGTCTATCCTCAAAAGCACCTTTTTTCACTTTCGGCGCTGTTTGGAGCAAAAAAGACAAACGTCCAGCTTTTGCTGCCACAGCAAAGGTGCCAGCGGGGAAAAGTGATGCTGCTTCTCACTGCCTCCTGGAACCCCTTCAAATGCCCCAGACAATTTGGCCCTCTCTGCTCTCCTGAAAAGTCTATCCTCAAAAGCACCTTTTTTCACTTTCGGCGCTGTTTGGAGCAAAAAAGACAAACGTCGAGCTTTTGCTGCCACAACAAAGGTGCCAGCGGGGAAAAGTGATGCTGCTTCTCACTGCCTCCTGGAACCCCTTCAAATGCCCCACACAATTTGGCCCTCTCTGCTCTCCTGAAAAGTCTATCCTCAAAAGCACCTTTTTTCACTTTCGGCGCTGTTTGGAGCAAAAAAGACAAACGTCCAGCTTTTGCTGCCACAGCAAGGTGCCAGCGGGGAAAAGTGATGCTGCTTCTCACTGCCTCCTGGAACCCCTTCAAATGCCCCACACAATTTGGCCCTCTCTGCTTTCCTGAAAAGTCTATCCTCAAAAGCACCTTTTTTCACTTTCGGCGCCCTCCGGAGCAAAAAAGACAAACGTCCAGCTTTTGCTGCCACAGCAAGGTGCCAGCGGGGAAAAGTGATGCTGCTTCTCACTGCCTCCTGGAACCCCTTCAAATGCCCCACACAATTTGGCCCTCTCTGCTTTCCTGCGCACTCTATCCTCAAAAGCACCTATTTTCACTTTCGGCGCTGTTTGGAGCAAAAAAGACAAACGTCCAGCTTTTGCTGCCACAGCAAAGGTGCCAGCGGGGAAAAGTGATGCTGCTTCTCACTGCCTCCTGGAACCCCTTCAAATGCCCCACACAATTTGGCCCTCTCTGCTTTCCTGAGGACTGTATCCTCAAAAGCACCTTTTTTCACTTTCGGCGCCCTACGGAGCAAAAAAGACAAACGTCCAGCTTTTGCTGCCACAGCAAAGGTGCCAGCGGGGAAAAGTGATGCTGGTCCTCACTGCCTCCTGGAACCCCTTCAAATGCCCCACACAATTTGGCCCTCTCTGCTTTCCTGAGGACTCTATCCTCAAAAGCACCTTTTTTCACTTTCGGCGCCCTCCGGAGCAAAAAAGACAAACGTCCAGCTTTTGCTGCCACAGCAAAGGTGCCAGCGGGGAAAAGTGATGCTGCTTCTCACTGCCTCCTGGAACCCCTTCAAATGCCCCACACAATTTGGCCCTCTCTGCTCTACTGAAAAGTCTATCCTCAAAAGCACCTTTTTTCACTTTCGGCGCTGTTTGGAGCAAAAAAGACAAACGTCCAGCTTTTGCTGCCACAGCAAAGGTGCCAGCGGGGAAAAGTGATGCTGCTTCTCACTGCCTCCTGGAACCCCTTCAAATGCCCCACACAATTTGGCCCTCTCTGCTTTCCTGAAAAGTCTATCCTCAAAAGCACCTTTTTTCACTTTCGGCGCTGTTTGGAGCAAAAAAGACAAACGTCCAGCTTTTGCTGCCACAGCAAAGGTGCCAGCGGGGAAAAGTGATGCTGCTTCTCACTGCCTCCTGGAACCCCTTCAAATGCCCCACACAATTTGGCCCTCTCTGCTTTCCTGCACACGCTATCCTCAAAAGCACCTTTTTTCACTTTCGGCGCTGTTTGGAGCAAAAAAGACAAACGTCCAGCTTTTGCTGCCACAGCAAAGGTGCCAGTGGGGAAAATGATGCTGGTCCTCACTGCCTCCTGGAACCCCTTCAAATGCCCCACACAATTTGGCCCTCTCTGCTCTCCTGAAAAGTCTATCCTCAAAAGCACCTTTTTTCACTTTCGGCGCTGTTTGGAGCAAAAAAGACAAACGTCGAGCTTTTGCTGCCACAACAAAGGTGCCAGCGGGGAAAAGTGATGCTGCTTCTCACTGCCTCCTGGAACCCCTTCAAATGCCCCACACAATTTGGCCCTCTCTGCTTTCCTGAAAAGTCTATCCTCAAAAGCACCTTTTTTCACTTTCGGCGCCCTCCGGAGCAAAAAAGACAAACGTCCAGCTTTTGCTGCCACAGCAAAGGTGCCAGCGGGGAAAAGTGATGCTGCTTCTCACTGCCTCCTGGAACCCCTTCAAATGCCCCAGACAATTTGGCCCTCTCTGCTTTCCTGAAAAGTCTATCCTCAAAAGCACCTTTTTTCACTTTCGGCGCTGTTTGGAGCAAAAAAGACAAACGTCCAGCTTTTGCTGCCACAGCAAAGGTGCCAGCGGGGAAAAGTGATGCTGCTTCTCACTGCCTCCTGGAACCCCTTCAAATGCCCCAGACAATTTGGCCCTCTCTGCTTTCCTGAAAAGTCTATCCTCAAAAGCACCTTTTTTCACTTTCGGCGCTGTTTGGAGCAAAAAAGACAAACGTCCAGCTTTTGCTGCCACAGCAAAGGTGCCAGCGGGGAAAAGTGATGCTGCTTCTCACTGCCTCCTGGAACCCCTTCAAATGCCCCAGACAATTTGGCCCTCTCTGCTCTCCTGAAAAGTCTATCCTCAAAAGCACCTTTTTTTCACTTTCGGCGCTGTTTGGAGCAAAAAAGACAAACGTCGAGCTTTTGCTGCCACAACAAAGGTGCCAGCGGGGAAAAGTGATGCTGCTTCTCACTGCCTCCTGGAACCCCTTCAAATGCCCCACACAATTTGGCCCTCTCTGCTTTCCTGAGGACTGTATCCTCAAAAGCACCTTTTTTCACTTTCGGCGCTGTTTGGAGCAAAAAAGACAAACGTCGAGCTTTTGCTGCCACAGCAAAGGTGCCAGCGGGGAAAAGTGATGCTGCTTCTCACTGCCTCCTGGAACCCCTTCAAATGCCCCAGACAATTTGGCCCTCTCTGCTCTCCTGAAAAGTCTATCCTCAAAAGCACCTTTTTTCACTTTCGGCGCTGTTTGGAGCAAAAAAGACAAACGTCGAGCTTTTGCTGCCACAACAAAGGTGCCAGCGGGGAAAAGTGATGCTGCTTCTCACTGCCTCCTGGAACCCCTTCGAATGCCCCACACAATTTGGCCCTCTCTGCTTTCCTGAGGACTGTATCCTCAAAAGCACCTTTTTTCACTTTCGGCGCCCTACGGAGCAAAAAAGACAAACGTCCAGCTTTTGCTGCCACAGCAAAGGTGCCAGCGGGGAAAAGTGATGCTGGTCCTCACTGCCTCCTGGAACCCCTTCAAATGCCCCACACAATTTGGCCCTCTCTGCTTTCCTGAGGACTCTATCCTCAAAAGCACCTTTTTTCACTTTCGGCGCCCTCCGGAGCAAAAAAGACAAACGTCCAGCTTTTGCTGCCACAGCAAAGGTGCCAGCGGGGAAAAGTGATGCTGCTTCTCACTGCCTCCTGGAACCCCTTCAAATGCCCCACACAATTTGGCCCTCTCTGCTCTACTGAAAAGTCTATCCTCAAAAGCACCTTTTTTCACTTTCGGCGCTGTTTGGAGCAAAAAAGACAAACGTCCAGCTTTTGCTGCCACAGCAAAGGTGCCAGCGGGGAAAAGTGATGCTGCTTCTCACTGCCTCCTGGAACCCCTTCAAATGCCCCACACAATTTGGCCCTCTCTGCTTTCCTGAAAAGTCTATCCTCAAAAGCACCTTTTTTCACTTTCGGCGCTGTTTGGAGCAAAAAAGACAAACGTCCAGCTTTTGCTGCCACAGCAAAGGTGCCAGCGGGGAAAAGTGATGCTGGTCCTCACTGCCTCCTGGAACCCCTTCAAATGCCCCACACAATTTGGCCCTCTCTGCTCTCCTGAAAAGTCTATCCTCAAAAGCACCTTTTTTCACTTTCGGCGCTGTTTGGAGCAAAAAAGACAAACGTCGAGCTTTTGCTGCCACAACAAAGGTGCCAGCGGGGAAAAGTGATGCTGCTTCTCACTGCCTCCTGGAACCCCTTCAAATGCCCCACACAATTTGGCCCTCTCTGCTCTCCTGAAAAGTCTATCCTCAAAAGCACCTTTTTTCACTTTCGGCGCTGTTTGGAGCAAAAAAGACAAACGTCCAGCTTTTGCTGCCACAGCAAGGTGCCAGCGGGGAAAAGTGATGCTGCTTCTCACTGCCTCCTGGAACCCCTTCAAATGCCCCAGACAATTTGGCCCTCTCTGCTTTCCTGAAAAGTCTATCCTCAAAAGCACCTTTTTTCACTTTCGGCGCCCTCCGGAGCAAAAAAGACAAACGTCCAGCTTTTGCTGCCACAGCAAGGTGCCAGCGGGGAAAAGTGATGCTGCTTCTCACTGCCTCCTGGAACCCCTTCAAATGCCCCACACAATTTGGCCCTCTCTGCTTTCCTGCGCACTCTATCCTCAAAAGCACCTATTTTCACTTTCGGCGCTGTTTGGAGCAAAAAAGACAAACGTCCAGCTTTTGCTGCCACAGCAAAGGTGCCAGCGGGGAAAAGTGATGCTGCTTCTCACTGCCTCCTGGAACCCCTTCAAATGCCCCACACAATTTGGCCCTCTCTGCTTTCCTGAGGACTGTATCCTCAAAAGCACCTTTTTTCACTTTCGGCGCCCTACGGAGCAAAAAAGACAAACGTCCAGCTTTTGCTGCCACAGCAAAGGTGCCAGCGGGGAAAAGTGATGCTGGTCCTCACTGCCTCCTGGAACCCCTTCAAATGCCCCACACAATTTGGCCCTCTCTGCTTTCCTGAGGACTCTATCCTCAAAAGCACCTTTTTTCACTTTCGGCGCCCTCCGGAGCAAAAAAGACAAACGTCCAGCTTTTGCTGCCACAGCAAAGGTGCCAGCGGGGAAAAGTGATGCTGCTTCTCACTGCCTCCTGGAACCCCTTCAAATGCCCCACACAATTTGGCCCTCTCTGCTCTCCTGAAAAGTCTATCCTCAAAAGCACCTTTTTCACTTTCGGCGCTGTTTGGAGCAAAAAAGACAAACGTCCAGCTTTTGCTGCCACAGCAAAGGTGCCAGCGGGGAAAAGTGATGCTGCTTCTCACTGCCTCCTGGAACCTGTCCTTCAAATGCCCCACACAATTTGGCCCTCTCTGCTTTCCTGAAAAGTCTATCCTCAAAAGCACCTTTTTTCACTTTCGGCGCTGTTTGGAGCAAAAAAGACAAACGTCCAGCTTTTGCTGCCACAGCAAAGGTGCCAGCGGGGAAAAGTGATGCTGCTTCTCACTGCCTCCTGGAACCCCTTCAAATGCCCCACACAATTTGGCCCTCTCTGCTTTCCTGAAAAGTCTATCCTCAAAAGCACCTTTTTTCACTTTCGGCGCTGTTTGGAGCAAAAATGACAAACGTCCAGCTTTTGCTGCCACAGCAAAGGTGCCAGCGGGGAAAGTGATGCTGCTTCTCACTGCCTCCTGGAACCCCTTCAAATGCCCCACACAATTTGGCCCTCTCTGCTTTCCTGCGCACGCTATCCTCAAAAGCACCTTTTTTCACTTTCGGCGCTGTTTGGAGCAAAAAAGACAAACGTCCAGCTTTTGCTGCCACAGCAAAGGTGCCAGCGGGGAAAAGTGATGCTGCTTCTCACTGCTTCCTGGAACC
>NW_028128287.1:0-40408 GCF_965231255.1 Vanellus vanellus
CAAATTGTGTGGGGCATTTGAAGGGGGTCCCAGGAGGCAGTGAGAAGCAGCATCACTTTTCCCCGCTGGCACCTTTGATGTGGCAGCAAAAGCTGGACGTTTGTCTTTTTTGCTCCAAACAGCGCCGAAAGTGAAAAAAGGTGCTTTTGAGGCTAGAGTGCGCAGGAAAGCAGAGAGGGCCAAATTGTGTGGGGCATTTGAAGGGGTTCCAGGAGGCAGTGAGAAGCAGCATCACTTTTCCCCGCTGGCACCTTTGCTGTGGCAGCAAAAGCTGGACGTTTGTCTTTTTTGCTCCAAACAGCGCCGAAAGTGAAAAAAAGGTGCTTTTGAGGATGGATTGCGCAGGAAAGCAGAGAGGGCCAAATTGTGTGGGGCATTTGAAGGGGTTCCAGGAGGCAGTGAGAAGCAGCATCACTTTTCCCCGCTGGCACCTTTGCTGTGGCAGCAAAAGCTGGACGTTTGTCTTTTTTGCTCCAAACAGCGCCGAAAGTGAAAAAAGGTACTTTTGAGGATTAGAGTGCGCAGGAAAGCAGACAGGGCCAAATTGTCTGGGGCATTTGAAGGGGTTCCAGGAGGCAGTGAGAAGCAGCATCACTTTTCCCCGCTGGCACCTTTGCTGTGGCAGCAAAGCTGGACGTTTGTCTTTTTTGCTCCAAACAGCGCCGAAAGTGAAAAAGGGTGCTTTTGAGGCTAGAGTGCGCAGGAAAGCAGAGAGGGCCAAATTGTGTGGGGCATTTGAAGGGGTTCCAGGAGGCAGTGAGAAGCAGCATCACTTTTCCCCGCTGGCACCTTTGCTGTGGCAGCAAAAGCTGGACGTTTGTCTTTTTGCTCCAAACAGCGCCGAAAGTGAAAAAAGGTGCTTTTGAGGATAGAGTGCGCAGGAAAGCAGAGAGGGCCAAATTGTGTGGGGCATTTGAAGGGGTTCCAGGAGGCAGTGAGAAGCAGCATCACTTTTCCCCGCTGGCACCTTTGCTGTGGCAGCAAAAGCTGGACGTTTGTCTTTTTTGCTCCAAACAGCGCCGAAAGTGAAAAAAGGTGCTTTTGAGGCTAGAGTGCGCAGGAAAGCAGAGAGGGCCAAATTGTCTGGGGCATTTGAAGGGGTTCCAGGAGGCAGTGAGAAGCAGCATCACTTTTCCCCGCTGGCACCTTTGCTGTGGCAGCAAAAGCTGGACGTTTGTCTTTTTTGCTCCAAACAGCGCCGAAAGTGAAAAAAGGTACTTTTGAGGATAGAGTGCGCAGGAAAGCAGACAGGGCCAAATTGTGTGGGGCATTTGAAGGGGTTCCAGGAGGCAGTGAGAAGCAGCATCACTTTTCCCCGCTGGCACCTTTGCTGTGGCAGCAAAAGCTGGACGTTTGTCTTTTTTGCTCCAAACAGCGCCGAAAGTGAAAAAAGGTGCTTTTGAGGATAGACTTTCAGGAAAGCAGAGAGGGCCAAATTGTCTGGGGCATTTGAAGGGGTTCCAGGAGGCAGTGAGAAGCAGCATCACTTTTCCCCGCTGGCACCTTTGCTGTGGCAGCAAAAGCTGGACGTTTGTCTTTTTTGCTCCAAACAGCGCCGAAAGTGAAAAAAGGTGCTTTTGAGGATAGACTTTTCAGGAAAGCAGAGAGGGCCAAATTGTGTGGGGCATTTGAAGGGGTTCCAGGAGGCAGTGAGAAGCAGCATCACTTTTCCCCGCTGGCACCTTTGCTGTGGCAGCAAAAGCTGGACGTTTGTCTTTTTTGCTCCAAACAGCGCCGAAAGTGAAAAAAGGTGCTTTTGAGGATGGAGTGCGCAGGAAAGCAGAGAGGGCCAAATTGTGTGGGGCATTTGAAGGGGTCCCAGGAGGCAGTGAGAAGCAGCATCACTTTTCCCCGCTGGCACCTTTGATGTGGCAGCAAAAGCTGGACGTTTGTCTTTTTTGCTCCAAACAGCGGCGAAAGTGAAAAAAGGTGCTTTTGAGGCTAGAGTGCGCAGGAAAGCAGAGAGGGCCAAATTGTGTGGGGCATTTGAAGGGGTTCCAGGAGGCAGTGAGAAGCAGCATCACTTTTCCCCGCTGGCACCTTTGCTGTGGCAGCAAAAGCTGGACGTTTGTCTTTTTTGCTCCAAACAGCGCCGAAAGTGAAAAAAGGTGCTTTTGAGGCTAGAGTGCGCAGGAAAGCAGAGAGGGCCAAATTGTGTGGGGCATTTGAAGGGGTTCCAGGAGGCAGTGAGAAGCAGCATCACTTTTCCCCGCTGGCACCTTTGCTGTGGCAGCAAAAGCTGGACGTTTGTCTTTTTTGCTCCAAACAGCGCCGAAAGTGAAAAAAGGTGCTTTTGAGGATAGAGTGCGCAGGAAAGCAGAGAGGGCCAAATTGTGTGGGGCATTTGAAGGGGTTCCAGGAGGCAGTGAGAAGCAGCATCACTTTTCCCCGCTGGCACCTTTGCTGTGGCAGCAAAAGCTGGACGTTTGTCTTTTTTGCTCCAAACAGCGCCGAAAGTGAAAAAAGATGCTTTTGAGGACAGAGTGCGCAGGAAAGCAGAGAGGGCCAAATTGTCTGGGGCATTTGAAGGGGTTCCAGGAGGCAGTGAGAAGCAGCATCACTTTTCCCCGCTGGCACCTTTGCTGTGGCAGCAAAAGCTGGACGTTTGTCTTTTTTGCTCCAAACAGCGGCGAAAGTGAAAAAAGGTGCTTTTGAGGATAGAGTGCGCAGGAAAGCAGAGAGGGCCAAATTGTCTGGGGCATTTGAAGGGGTTCCAGGAGGCAGTGAGAAGCAGCATCACTTTTCCCCGCTGGCACCTTTGCTGTGGCAGCAAAAGCTGGACGTTTGTCTTTTTTGCTCCAAACAGCGCCGAAAGTGAAAAAAGGTACTTTTGAGGATAGAGTGCGCAGGAAAGCAGACAGGGCCAAATTGTGTGGGGCATTTGAAGGGGTTCCAGGAGGCAGTGAGAAGCAGCATCACTTTTCCCCGCTGGCACCTTTGCTGTGGCAGCAAAAGCTGGACGTTTGTCTTTTTTGCTCCAAACAGCGCCGAAAGCGAAAAAAGGTGCTTTTGAGGATAGAGTGCGCAGGAAAGCAGAGAGGGCCAAATTGTCTGGGGCATTTGAAGGGGTTCCAGGAGGCAGTGAGAAGCAGCATCACTTTTCCCCGCTGGCACCTTTGCTGTGGCAGCAAAAGCTGGACGTTTGTCTTTTTTGCTCCAAACAGCGCCGAAAGTGAAAAAAGGTGCTTTTGAGGATAGAGTGCGCAGGAAAGCAGAGAGGGCCAAATTGTCTGGGGCATTTGAAGGGGTTCCAGGAGGCAGTGAGAAGCAGCATCACTTTTCCCCGCTGGCACCTTTGCTGTGGCAGCAAAAGCTGGACGTTTGTCTTTTTTGCTCCAAACAGCGCCGAAAGTGAAAAAGGTGCTTTTGAGGACAGAGTGCGCAGGAAAGCAGAGAGGGCCAAATTGTGTGGGGCATTTGAAGGGGTTCCAGGAGGCAGTGAGAAGCAGCATCACTTTTCCCCGCTGGCACCTTTGCTGTGGCAGCAAAAGCTGGACGTTTGTCTTTTTTGCTCCAAACAGCGCCGAAAGTGAAAAAAGGTGCTTTTGAGGATAGAGTGCGCAGGAAAGCAGAGAGGGCCAAATTGTGTGGGGCATTTGAAGGGGTTCCAGGAGGCAGTGAGAAGCAGCATCACTTTTCCCCGCTGGCACCTTTGCTGTGGCAACAAAAGCTGGACGTTTGTCTTTTTTGCTCCAAACAGCGCCGAAAGTGAAAAAAGGTGCTTTTGAGGATAGAGTGCGCAGGAAAGCAGAGAGGGCCAAATTGTCTGGGGCATTTGAAGGGGTTCCAGGAGGCAGTGAGAAGCAGCATCACTTTTCCCCGCTGGCACCTTTGCTGTGGCAGCAAAAGCTGGACGTTTGTCTTTTTTGCTCCAAACAGCGCCGAAAGTGAAAAAAGGTTCTTTTGAGGATAGACTTTTCAGGAAAGCAGAGAGGGCCAAATTGTGTGGGGCATTTGAAGGGGTTCCAGGAGGCAGTGAGAAGCAGCATCACTTTCCCCGCTGGCACCTTTGCTGTGGCAGCAAAAGCTGGACGTTTGTCTTTTTTGCTCCAAACAGCGCCGAAAGTGAAAAAAGGTGCTTTTGAGGATGGAGTGCGCAGGAAAGCAGAGAGGGCCAAATTGTGTGGGGCATTTGAAGGGGTTCCAGGAGGCAGTGAGAAGCAGCATCACTTTTCCCCGCTGGCACCTTTGCTGTGGCAGCAAAAGCTGGACGTTTGTCTTTTTTGCTCCAAACAGCGCCGAAAGTGAAAAAAGGTGCTTTTGAGGATAGAGTGCGCAGGAAAGCAGAGAGGGCCAAATTGTGTGGGGCATTTGAAGGGGTTCCAGGAGGCAGTGAGAAGCAGCATCACTTTTCCCCGCTGGCACCTTTGCTGTGGCAGCAAAAGCTGGACGTTTGTCTTTTTTGCTCCAAACAGCGCCGAAAGTGAAAAAAGGTGCTTTTGAGGCTAGAGTGCGCAGGAAAGCAGAGAGGGCCAAATTGTCTGGGGCATTTGAAGGGGTTCCAGGAGGCAGTGAGAAGCAGCATCACTTTTCCCCGCTGGCACCTTTGCTGTGGCAGCAAAAGCTGGACGTTTGTCTTTTTTGCTCCAAACAGCGCCAAAAGTGAAAAAAGGTGCTTTTGAGGCTAGAGTGCGCAGGAAAGCAGAGAGGGCCAAATTGTGTGGGGCATTTGAAGGGGTTCCAGGAGGCAGTGAGAAGCAGCATCACTTTTCCCCGCTGGCACCTTTGCTGTGGCAGCAAAAGCTGGACGTTTGTCTTTTTTGCTCCAAACAGCGCCGAAAGTGAAAAAAGGTGCTTTTGAGGATAGAGTGCGCAGGAAAGCAGAGAGGGCCAAATTGTCTGGGGCATTTGAAGGGGTTCCAGGAGGCAGTGAGAAGCAGCATCACTTTTCCCCGCTGGCACCTTTGCTGTGGCAGAAAAAGCTGGACGTTTGTCTTTTTTGCTCCAAACAGCGCCGAAAGTGAAAAAAGGTGCTTTTGAGGATGGAGTGCGCAGGAAAGCAGAGAGGGCCAAATTGTCTGGGGCATTTGAAGGGGTTCCAGGAGGCAGTGAGAAGCAGCATCACTTTTCCCCGCTGGCACCTTTGCTGTGGCAGCAAAAGCTGGACGTTTGTCTTTTTTGCTCCAAACAGCGCCGAAAGTGAAAAAAGGTGCTTTTGAGGCTAGAGTGCGCAGGAAAGCAGAGAGGGCCAAATTGTGTGGGGCATTTGAAGGGGTTCCAGGAGGCAGTGAGAAGCAGCATCACTTTTCCCCGCTGGCACCTTTGCTGTGGCAGCAAAAGCTGGACGTTTGTCTTTTTTGCTCCAAACAGCGCCGAAAGTGAAAAAAGGTGCTTTTGAGGATAGAGTGCGCAGGAAAGCAGAGAGGGCCAAATTGTGTGGGGCATTTGAAGGGGTTCCAGGAGGCAGTGAGAAGCAGCATCACTTTTCCCCGCTGGCACCTTTGCTGTGGCAGCAAAAGCTGGACGTTTGTCTTTTTTGCTCCAAACAGCGCCGAAAGTGAAAAAAGGTGCTTTTGAGGCTAGAGTGCGCAGGAAAGCAGAGAGGGCCAAATTGTCTGGGGCATTTGAAGGGGTTCCAGGAGGCAGTGAGAAGCAGCATCACTTTTCCCCGCTGGCACCTTTGCTGTGGCAGCAAAAGCTGGACGTTTGTCTTTTTTGCTCCAAACAGCGCCGAAAGTGAAAAAAGGTGCTTTTGAGGATAGAGTGCGCAGGAAAGCAGAGAGGGCCAAATTGTGTGGGGCATTTGAAGGGGTTCCAGGAGGCAGTGAGAAGCAGCATCACTTTTCCCCGCTGGCACCTTTGCTGTGGCAGCAAAAGCTGGACGTTTGTCTTTTTTGCTCCAAACAGCGCCGAAAGTGAAAAAAGGTGCTTTTGAGGCTAGAGTGCGCAGGAAAGCAGAGAGGGCCAAATTGTGTGGGGCATTTGAAGGGGTTCCAGGAGGCAGTGAGAAGCAGCATCACTTTTCCCCGCTGGCACCTTTGCTGTGGCAGCAAAAGCTGGACGTTTGTCTTTTTTGCTCCAAACAGCGCCGAAAGTGAAAAAAGGTGCTTTTGAGGATAGAGTGCGCAGGAAAGCAGAGAGGGCCAAATTGTCTGGGGCATTTGAAGGGGTTCCAGGAGGCAGTGAGAAGCAGCATCACTTTTCCCCGCTGGCACCTTTGCTGTGGCAGCAAAAGCTGGACGTTTGTCTTTTTTGCTCCAAACAGCGCCGAAAGTGAAAAAAGGTGCTTTTGAGGATAGAGTGCGCAGGAAAGCAGAGAGGGCCAAATTGTCTGGGGCATTTGAAGGGGTTCCAGGAGGCAGTGAGAAGCAGCATCACTTTTCCCCGCTGGCACCTTTGCTGTGGCAGCAAAAGCTGGACGTTTGTCTTTTTTGCTCCAAACAGCGCCGAAAGTGAAAAAAGGTGCTTTTGAGGATAGCGTGCGCAGGAAAGCAGAGAGGGCCAAATTGTGTGGGGCATTTGAAGGGGTTCCAGAAGGCAGTGAGAAGCAGCATCACTTTTCCCCGCTGGCACCTTTGCTGTGGCAGCAAAAGCTGGACGTTTGTCTTTTTTGCTCCAAACAGCGCCGAAAGTGAAAAAAGGTGCTTTTGAGGATAGAGTGCGCAGGAAAGCAGAGAGGGCCAAATTGTGTGGGGCATTTGAAGGGGTTCCAGGAGGCAGTGAGAAGCAGCATCACTTTTCCCCGCTGGCACCTTTGCTGTGGCAGCAAAAGCTGGACGTTTGTCTTTTTTGCTCCAAACAGCGCCGAAAGTGAAAAAAGGTGCTTTTGAGGATAGAGTGCGCAGGAAAGCAGAGAGGGCCAAATTGTCTGGGGCATTTGAAGGGGTTCCAGGAGGCAGTGAGAAGCAGCATCACTTTTCCCCGCTGGCACCTTTGCTGTGGCAGCAAAAGCTGGACGTTTGTCTTTTTTGCTCCAAACAGCGCCGAAAGTGAAAAAAGGTGCTTTTGAGGATAGCGTGCGCAGGAAAGCAGAGAGGGCCAAATTGTCTGGGGCATTTGAAGGGGTTCCAGAAGGCAGTGAGAAGCAGCATCACTTTTCCCCGCTGGCACCTTTGCTGTGGCAGCAAAAGCTGGACGTTTGTCTTTTTTGCTCCAAACAGCGCCGAAAGTGAAAAAAGGTGCTTTTGAGGCTAGAGTGCGCAGGAAAGCAGAGAGGGCCAAATTGTGTGGGGCATTTGAAGGGGTTCCAGGAGGCAGTGAGAAGCAGCATCACTTTTCCCCGCTGGCACCTTTGCTGTGGCAGCAAAAGCTGGACGTTTGTCTTTTTTGCTCCAAACAGCGCCGAAAGTGAAAAAAGGTGCTTTTGAGGATAGAGTGCGCAGGAAAGCAGAGAGGGCCAAATTGTGTGGGGCATTTGAAGGGGTTCCAGGAGGCAGTGAGAAGCAGCATCACTTTTCCCCGCTGGCACCTTTGCTGTGGCAACAAAAGCTGGACGTTTGTCTTTTTTGCTCCAAACAGCGCCGAAAGTGAAAAAAGGTGCTTTTGAGGCTAGAGTGCGCAGGAAAGCAGAGAGGGCCAAATTGTGTGGGGCATTTGAAGGGGTTCCAGGAGGCAGTGAGAAGCAGCATCACTTTTCCCCGCTGGCACCTTTGCTGTGGCAGCAAAAGCTGGACGTTTGTCTTTTTTGCTCCAAACAGCGGCAAAAGTGAAAAAAGGTGCTTTTGAGGATAGACTTTTCAGGAAAGCAGAGAGGGCCAAATTGTCTGGGGCATTTGAAGGGGTTCCAGGAGGCAGTGAGAAGCAGCATCACTTTTCCCCGCTGGCACCTTTGCTGTGGCAGCAAAAGCTGGACGTTTGTGTTTTTGGCTCCAAACAGCGGCGAAAGTGAAAAAAGGTGCTTTTGAGGCTAGAGTCCGCAGGAAAGCAGAGAGGGCCAAATTGTGTGGGGCATTTGAAGGGGTTCCAGGAGGCAGTGAGAAGCAGCATCACTTTTCCCCGCTGGCACCTTTGCTGTGGCAGCAAAAGCTGGACGTTTGTCTTTTTTGCTCCAAACAGCGCCGAAAGTGAAAAAAGGTGCTTTTGAGGCTAGAGTGCGCAGGAAAGCAGAGAGGGCCAAATTGTCTGGGGCATTTGAAGGGGTTCCAGGAGGCAGTGAGAAGCAGCATCACTTTTCCCCGCTGGCACCTTTGCTGTGGCAGCAAAAGCTGGACGTTTGTCTTTTTTGCTCCAAACAGCGCCGAAAGTGAAAAAAGGTGCTTTTGAGGATAGAGTGCGCAGGAAAGCAGAGAGGGCCAAATTGTGTGGGGCATTTGAAGGGGTTCCAGGAGGCAGTGAGAAGCAGCATCACTTTTCCCCTCTGGCACCTTTGCTGTGGCAGCAAAAGCTGGACGTTTGTCTTTTTTGCTCCAAACAGCGCCGAAAGTGAAAAAAGGTGCTTTTGAGGATAGAGTGCGCAGGAAAGCAGAGAGGGCCAAATTGTGTGGGGCATTTGAAGGGGTTCCAGGAGGCAGTGAGAAGCAGCATCACTTTTCCCCGCTGGCACCTTTGCTGTGGCAGCAAAAGCTGGACGTTTGTCTTTTTTGCTCCAAACAGCGGCAAAAGTGAAAAAAGGTGCTTTTGAGGATAGACTTTTCAGGAAAGCAGAGAGGGCCAAATTGTCTGGGGCATTTGAAGGGGTTCCAGGAGGCAGTGAGAAGCAGCATCACTTTTCCCCGCTGGCACCTTTGCTGTGGCAGCAAAAGCTGGACGTTTGTGTTTTTGGCTCCAAACAGCGGCGAAAGTGAAAAAAGGTGCTTTTGAGGCTAGAGTCCGCAGGAAAGCAGAGAGGGCCAAATTGTGTGGGGCATTTGAAGGGGTTCCAGGAGGCAGTGAGAAGCAGCATCACTTTTCCCCGCTGGCACCTTTGCTGTGGCAGCAAAAGCTGGACGTTTGTCTTTTTTGCTCCAAACAGCGCCGAAAGTGAAAAAAGGTGCTTTTGAGGCTAGAGTGCGCAGGAAAGCAGAGAGGGCCAAATTGTGTGGGGCATTTGAAGGGGTTCCAGGAGGCAGTGAGAAGCAGCATCACTTTTCCCCGCTGGCACCTTTGCTGTGGCAGCAAAAGCTGGACGTTTGTCTTTTTTGCTCCAAACAGCGCGGAAAGTGAAAAAAGGTGCTTTTGAGGATAGAGTGCGCAGGAAAGCAGAGAGGGCCAAATTGTGTGGGGCATTTGAAGGGGTTCCAGGAGGCAGTGAGAAGCAGCATCACTTTTCCCCGCTGGCACCTTTGCTGTGGCAGCAAAAGCTGGACGTTTGTCTTTTTTGCTCCAAACAGCGCCGAAAGTGAAAAAAGGTGCTTTTGAGGCTAGAGTGCGCAGGAAAGCAGAGAGGGCCAAATTGTGTGGGGCATTTGAAGGGGTTCCAGGAGGCAGTGAGAAGCAGCATCACTTTTCCCCGCTGGCACCTTTGCTGTGGCAGCAAAAGCTGGACGTTTGTCTTTTTTGCTCCAAACAGCGCCGAAAGTGAAAAAAGGTGCTTTTGAGGAAGGAGTGCGCAGGAAAGCAGAGAGGGCCAAATTGTCTGGGGCATTTGAAGGGGTTCCAGGAGGCAGTGAGAAGCAGCATCACTTTTCCCCGCTGGCACCTTTGCTGTGGCAGCAAAAGCTGGACGTTTGTCTTTTTTGCTCCAAACAGCGGCGAAAGTGAAAAAAGGTGCTTTTGAGGATAGAGTGCGCAGGAAAGCAGAGAGGGCCAAATTGTGTGGGGCATTTGAAGGGGTTCCAGGAGGCAGTGAGAAGCAGCATCACTTTTCCCCGCTGGCACCTTTGCTGTGGCAGCAAAAGCTGGACGTTTGTCTTTTTTGCTCCAAACAGCGCCGAAAGTGAAAAAAGGTGCTTTTGAGGATAGAGTGCGCAGGAAAGCAGAGAGGGCCAAATTGTCTGGGGCATTTGAAGGGGTTCCAGGAGGCAGTGAGAAGCAGCATCACTTTTCCCCGCTGGCACCTTTGATGTGGCAGCAAAAGCTGGACGTTTGTCTTTTTTGCTCCAAACAGCGCCGAAAGTGAAAAAAGGTGCTTTTGAGGATAGACTTTTCAGGAAAGCAGAGAGGGCCAAATTGTGTGGGGCATTTGAAGGGGTTCCAGGAGGCAGTGAGAAGCAGCATCACTTTTCCCCGCTGGCACCTTTGCTGTGGCAGCAAAAGCTGGACGTTTGTCTTTTTTGCTCCAAACAGCGCCGAAAGTGAAAAAAGGTGCTTTTGAGGATAGAGTGCGCAGGAAAGCAGAGAGGGCCAAATTGTCTAGGGCATTTGAAGGGGTTCCAGGAGGCAGTGAGAAGCAGCATCACTTTTCCCCGCTGGCACCTTTGCTGTGGCAGCAAAAGCTGGACGTTTGTCTTTTTTGCTCCAAACAGCGCCGAAAGTGAAAAAAGGTGCTTTTGAGGATAGCGTGCGCAGGAAAGCAGAGAGGGCCAAATTGTCTGGGGCATTTGAAGGGGTTCCAGGAGGCAGTGAGAAGCAGCATCACTTTTCCCCGCTGGCACCTTTGCTGTGGCAGCAAAAGCTGGACGTTTGTCTTTTTTGCTCCAAACAGCGCCGAAAGTGAAAAAAGGTGCTTTTGAGGCTAGAGTGCGCAGGAAAGCAGACAGGGCCAAATTGTCTGGGGCATTTGAAGGGGTTCCAGGAGGCAGTGAGAAGCAGCATCACTTTTCCCCGCTGGCACCTTTGCTGTGGCAGCAAAAGCTGGACGTTTGTCTTTTTTGCTCCAAACAGCGCCGAAAGTGAAAAAAGGTGCTTTTGAGGCTAGAGTGCGCAGGAAAGCAGAGAGGGCCAAATTGTGTGGGGCATTTGAAGGGGTTCCAGGAGGCAGTGAGAAGCAGCATCACTTTTCCCCGCTGGCACCTTTGCTGTGGCAACAAAAGCTGGACGTTTGTCTTTTTTGCTCCAAACAGCGCCGAAAGTGAAAAAAGGTGCTTTTGAGGCTAGAGTGCGCAGGAAAGCAGAGAGGGCCAAATTGTGTGGGGCATTTGAAGGGGTTCCAGGAGGCAGTGAGAAGCAGCATCACTTTTCCCCGCTGGCACCTTTGCTGTGGCAGCAAAAGCTGGACGTTTGTCTTTTTTGCTCCAAACAGCGGCAAAAGTGAAAAAAGGTGCTTTTGAGGATAGACTTTTCAGGAAAGCAGAGAGGGCCAAATTGTCTGGGGCATTTGAAGGGGTTCCAGGAGGCAGTGAGAAGCAGCATCACTTTTCCCCGCTGGCACCTTTGCTGTGGCAGCAAAAGCTGGACGTTTGTGTTTTTGGCTCCAAACAGCGGCGAAAGTGAAAAAAGGTGCTTTTGAGGCTAGAGTCCGCAGGAAAGCAGAGAGGGCCAAATTGTGTGGGGCATTTGAAGGGGTTCCAGGAGGCAGTGAGAAGCAGCATCACTTTTCCCCGCTGGCACCTTTGCTGTGGCAGCAAAAGCTGGACGTTTGTCTTTTTTGCTCCAAACAGCGCCGAAAGTGAAAAAAGGTGCTTTTGAGGCTAGAGTGCGCAGGAAAGCAGAGAGGGCCAAATTGTGTGGGGCATTTGAAGGGGTTCCAGGAGGCAGTGAGAAGCAGCATCACTTTTCCCCGCTGGCACCTTTGCTGTGGCAGCAAAAGCTGGACGTTTGTCTTTTTTGCTCCAAACAGCGCGGAAAGTGAAAAAAGGTGCTTTTGAGGATAGAGTGCGCAGGAAAGCAGAGAGGGCCAAATTGTGTGGGGCATTTGAAGGGGTTCCAGGAGGCAGTGAGAAGCAGCATCACTTTTCCCCTCTGGCACCTTTGCTGTGGCAGCAAAAGCTGGACGTTTGTCTTTTTTGCTCCAAACAGCGCCGAAAGTGAAAAAAGGTGCTTTTGAGGATAGAGTGCGCAGGAAAGCAGAGAGGGCCAAATTGTGTGGGGCATTTGAAGGGGTTCCAGGAGGCAGTGAGAAGCAGCATCACTTTTCCCCGCTGGCACCTTTGCTGTGGCAGCAAAAGCTGGACGTTTGTCTTTTTTGCTCCAAACAGCGGCAAAAGTGAAAAAAGGTGCTTTTGAGGATAGACTTTTCAGGAAAGCAGAGAGGGCCAAATTGTCTGGGGCATTTGAAGGGGTTCCAGGAGGCAGTGAGAAGCAGCATCACTTTTCCCCGCTGGCACCTTTGCTGTGGCAGCAAAAGCTGGACGTTTGTGTTTTTGGCTCCAAACAGCGGCGAAAGTGAAAAAAGGTGCTTTTGAGGCTAGAGTCCGCAGGAAAGCAGAGAGGGCCAAATTGTGTGGGGCATTTGAAGGGGTTCCAGGAGGCAGTGAGAAGCAGCATCACTTTTCCCCGCTGGCACCTTTGCTGTGGCAGCAAAAGCTGGACGTTTGTCTTTTTTGCTCCAAACAGCGCCGAAAGTGAAAAAAGGTGCTTTTGAGGATAGAGTGCGCAGGAAAGCAGAGAGGGCCAAATTGTGTGGGGCATTTGAAGGGGTTCCAGGAGGCAGTGAGAAGCAGCATCACTTTTCCCCGCTGGCACCTTTGCTGTGGCAGCAAAAGCTGGACGTTTGTCTTTTTTGCTCCAAACAGCGCGGAAATTGAAAAAAGGTGCTTTTGAGGATAGAGTGCGCAGGAAAGCAGAGAGGGCCAAATTGTGTGGGGCATTTGAAGGGGTTCCAGGAGGCAGTGAGAAGCAGCATCACTTTTCCCCGCTGGCACCTTTGCTGTGGCAGCAAAAGCTGGACGTTTGTCTTTTTTGCTCCAAACAGCGCCGAAAGTGAAAAAAGGTGCTTTTGAGGCTAGAGTGCGCAGGAAAGCAGAGAGGGCCAAATTGTGTGGGGCATTTGAAGGGGTTCCAGGAGGCAGTGAGAAGCAGCATCACTTTTCCCCGCTGGCACCTTTGCTGTGGCAGCAAAAGCTGGACGTTTGTCTTTTTTGCTCCAAACAGCGCCGAAAGTGAAAAAAGGTGCTTTTGAGGATAGAGTGCGCAGGAAAGCAGAGAGGGCCAAATTGTCTGGGGCATTTGAAGGGGTTCCAGGAGGCAGTGAGAAGCAGCATCACTTTTCCCCGCTGGCACCTTTGCTGTGGCAGCAAAAGCTGGACGTTTGTCTTTTTTGCTCCAAACAGCGCCGAAAGTGAAAAAAGGTGCTTTTGAGGATAGAGTGCGCAGGAAAGCAGAGAGGGCCAAATTGTCTGGGGCATTTGAAGGGGTTGCAGGAGGCAGTGAGAAGCAGCATCACTTTTCCCCGCTGGCACCTTTGCTGTGGCAGCAAAAGCTGGACGTTTGTCTTTTTTGCTCCAAACAGCGCCGAAAGTGAAAAAAGGTGCTTTTGAGGATAGAGTGCGCAGGAAAGCAGAGAGGGCCAAATTGTGTGGGGCATTTGAAGGGGTTCCAGGAGGCAGTGAGAAGCAGCATCACTTTTCCCCGCTGGCACCTTTGATGTGGCAGCAAAAGCTGGACGTTTGTCTTTTTTGCTCCAAACAGCGCCGAAAGTGAAAAAAGGTGCTTTTGAGGATAGCGTGCGCAGGAAAGCAGAGAGGGCCAAATTGTCTGGGGCATTTGAAGGGGTTCCAGGAGGCAGTGAGAAGCAGCATCACTTTTCCCCGCTGGCACCTTTGCTGTGGCAGCAAAAGCTGGACGTTTGTCTTTTTTGCTCCAAACAGCGCCGAAAGTGAAAAAAGGTGCTTTTGAGGATAGAGTGCGCAGGAAAGCAGAGAGGGCCAAATTGTCTAGGGCATTTGAAGGGGTTCCAGGAGGCAGTGAGAAGCAGCATCACTTTTCCCCGCTGGCACCTTTGCTGTGGCAGCAAAAGCTGGACGTTTGTCTTTTTTGCTCCAAACAGCGCCGAAAGTGAAAAAAGGTACTTTTGAGGATAGAGTGCGCAGGAAAGCAGACAGGGCCAAATTGTGTGGGGCATTTGAAGGGGTTCCAGGAGGCAGTGAGAAGCAGCATCACTTTTCCCCGCTGGCACCTTTGCTGTGGCAGCAAAAGCTGGACGTTTGTCTTTTTTGCTCCAAACAGCGCCGAAAGTGAAAAAAGGTGCTTTTGAGGATAGAGTGCGCAGGAAAGCAGAGAGGGCCAAATTGTGTGGGGCATTTGAAGGGGTTCCAGGAGGCAGTGAGAAGCAGCATCACTTTTCCCCGCTGGCACCTTTGCTGTGGCAGCAAAAGCTGGATGTTTGTCTTTTTTGCTCCAAACAGCGCCGAAAGTGAAAAAAGGTGCTTTTGAGGATAGCGTGCGCAGGAAAGCAGAGAGGGCCAAATTGTCTGGGGCATTTGAAGGGGTTCCAGGAGGCAGTGAGAAGCAGCATCACTTTTCCCCGCTGGCACCTTTGCTGTGGCAGCAAAAGCTGGACGTTTGTGTTTTTGGCTCCAAACAGCGGCGAAAGTGAAAAAAGGTGCTTTTGAGGCTAGAGTCCGCAGGAAAGCAGAGAGGGCCAAATTGTGTGGGGCATTTGAAGGGGTTCCAGGAGGCAGTGAGAAGCAGCATCACTTTTCCCCGCTGGCACCTTTGCTGTGGCAGCAAAAGCTGGACGTTTGTCTTTTTTGCTCCAAACAGCGCCGAAAGTGAAAAAAGGTGCTTTTGAGGCTAGAGTGCGCAGGAAAGCAGAGAGGGCCAAATTGTGTGGGGCATTTGAAGGGGTTCCAGGAGGCAGTGAGAAGCAGCATCACTTTTCCCCGCTGGCACCTTTGCTGTGGCAGCAAAAGCTGGACGTTTGTCTTTTTTGCTCCAAACAGCGCGGAAAGTGAAAAAAGGTGCTTTTGAGGATAGAGTGCGCAGGAAAGCAGAGAGGGCCAAATTGTGTGGGGCATTTGAAGGGGTTCCAGGAGGCAGTGAGAAGCAGCATCACTTTTCCCCGCTGGCACCTTTGCTGTGGCAGCAAAAGCTGGACGTTTGTCTTTTTTGCTCCAAACAGCGCCGAAAGTGAAAAAAGGTGCTTTTGAGGCTAGAGTGCGCAGGAAAGCAGAGAGGGCCAAATTGTGTGGGGCATTTGAAGGGGTTCCAGGAGGCAGTGAGAAGCAGCATCACTTTTCCCCGCTGGCACCTTTGCTGTGGCAGCAAAAGCTGGACGTTTGTCTTTTTTGCTCCAAACAGCGCCGAAAGTGAAAAAAGGTGCTTTTGAGGATAGAGTGCGCAGGAAAGCAGAGAGGGCCAAATTGTCTGGGGCATTTGAAGGGGTTCCAGGAGGCAGTGAGAAGCAGCATCACTTTTCCCCGCTGGCACCTTTGCTGTGGCAGCAAAAGCTGGACGTTTGTCTTTTTTGCTCCAAACAGCGCCGAAAGTGAAAAAAGGTGCTTTTGAGGCTAGAGTGCGCAGGAAAGCAGAGAGGGCCAAATTGTCTGGGGCATTTGAAGGGGTTCCAGGAGGCAGTGAGAAGCAGCATCACTTTTCCCCGCTGGCACCTTTGCTGTGGCAGCAAAAGCTGGACGTTTGTCTTTTTTGCTCCAAACAGCGCCGAAAGTGAAAAAAGGTGCTTTTGAGGATAGAGTGCGCAGGAAAGCAGAGAGGGCCAAATTGTCTGGGGCATTTGAAGGGGTTCCAGGAGGCAGTGAGAAGCAGCATCACTTTTCCCCGCTGGCACCTTTGATGTGGCAGCAAAAGCTGGACGTTTGTCTTTTTTGCTCCAAACAGCGCCGAAAGTGAAAAAAGGTGCTTTTGAGGATAGACTTTTCAGGAAAGCAGAGAGGGCCAAATTGTCTGGGGCATTTGAAGGGGTTCCAGGAGGCAGTGAGAAGCAGCATCACTTTTCCCCGCTGGCACCTTTGCTGTGGCAGCAAAAGCTGGACGTTTGTCTTTTTTGCTCCAAACAGCGCCGAAAGTGAAAAAAGGTGCTTTTGAGGATAGAGTGCGCAGGAAAGCAGAGAGGGCCAAATTGTGTGGGGCATTTGAAGGGGTTCCAGGAGGCAGTGAGAAGCAGCATCACTTTTCCCCGCTGGCACCTTTGCTGTGGCAGCAAAAGCTGGATGTTTGTCTTTTTTGCTCCAAACAGCGCCGAAAGTGAAAAAAGGTGCTTTTGAGGATAGCGTGCGCAGGAAAGCAGAGAGGGCCAAATTGTCTGGGGCATTTGAAGGGGTTCCAGGAGGCAGTGAGAAGCAGCATCACTTTTCCCCGCTGGCACCTTTGCTGTGGCAGAAAAAGCTGGACGTTTGTCTTTTTTGCTCCAAACAGCGCCGAAAGTGAAAAAAGGTACTTTTGAGGATAGAGTGCGCAGGAAAGCAGAGAGGGCCAAATTGTGTGGGGCATTTGAAGGGGTTCCAGGAGGCAGTGAGAAGCAGCATCACTTTTCCCCGCTGGCACCTTTGCTGTGGCAGCAAAAGCTGGACGTTTGTCTTTTTTGCTCCAAACAGCGCCGAAAGTGAAAAAAGGTACTTTTGAGGATAGAGTGCGCAGGAAAGCAGACAGGGCCAAATTGTGTGGGGCATTTGAAGGGGTTCCAGGAGGCAGTGAGAAGCAGCATCACTTTTCCCCGCTGGCACCTTTGCTGTGGCAGCGAAAGCTGGACGTTTGTCTTTTTTGCTCCAAACAGCGCCGAAAGTGAAAAAAGGTGCTTTTGAGGATAGACTTTTCAGGAAAGCAGAGAGGGCCAAATTGTCTGGGGCATTTGAAGGGGTTCCAGGAGGCAGTGAGAAGCAGCATCACTTTTCCCCGCTGGCACCTTTGCTGTGGCAGCAAAAGCTGGACGTTTGTCTTTTTTGCTCCAAACAGCGCCGAAAGTGAAAAAAGGTGCTTTTGAGGATAGAGTGCGCAGGAAAGCAGAGAGGGCCAAATTGTGTGGGGCATTTGAAGGGGTTCCAGGAGGCAGTGAGAAGCAGCATCACTTTTCCCCGCTGGCACCTTTGCTGTGGCAACAAAAGCTGGACGTTTGTCTTTTTTGCTCCAAACAGCGCCGAAAGTGAAAAAAGGTGCTTTTGAGGATAGAGTGCGCAGGAAAGCAGAGAGGGCCAAATTGTGTGGGGCATTTGAAGGGGTTCCAGGAGGCAGTGAGAAGCAGCATCACTTTTCCCTGCTGGCACCTTTGCTGTGGCAGCAAAAGCTGGACGTTTGTCTTTTTTGCTCCAAACAGCGGCAAAAGTGAAAAAAGGTGCTTTTGAGGATAGACTTTTCAGGAAAGCAGAGAGGGCCAAATTGTCTGGGGCATTTGAAGGGGTTCCAGGAGGCAGTGAGAAGCAGCATCACTTTTCCCCGCTGGCACCTTTGCTGTGGCAGCAAAAGCTGGACGTTTGTGTTTTTGGCTCCAAACAGCGGCGAAAGTGAAAAAAGGTGCTTTTGAGGCTAGAGTGCGCAGGAAAGCAGAGAGGGCCAAATTGTGTGGGGCATTTGAAGGGGTTCCAGGAGGCAGTGAGAAGCAGCATCACTTTTCCCCGCTGGCACCTTTGCTGTGGCAGCAAAAGCTGGACGTTTGTCTTTTTTGCTCCAAACAGCGCCGAAAGTGAAAAAAGGTGCTTTTGAGGCTAGAGTGCGCAGGAAAGCAGAGAGGGCCAAATTGTGTGGGGCATTTGAAGGGGTTCCAGGAGGCAGTGAGAAGCAGCATCACTTTTCCCCACTGGCACCTTTGCTGTGGCAGCAAAAGCTGGACGTTTGTCTTTTTTGCTCCAAACAGCGCCGAAAGTGAAAAAAGGTGCTTTTGAGGATAGAGTGCGCAGGAAAGCAGAGAGGGCCAAATTGTCTGGGGCATTTGAAGGGGTTCCAGGAGGCAGTGAGAAGCAGCATCACTTTTCCCCGCTGGCACCTTTGCTGTGGCAGCAAAAGCTGGACGTTTGTCTTTTTTGCTCCAAACAGCGCCGAAAGTGAAAAAAGGTGCTTTTGAGGATAGACTTTTCAGGAAAGCAGAGAGGGCCAAATTGTGTGGGGCATTTGAAGGGGTTCCAGGAGGCAGTGAGAAGCAGCATCACTTTTCCCCGCTGGCACCTTTGCTGTGGCAGCAAAAGCTGGACGTTTGTCTTTTTTGCTCCAAACAGCGCTGAAAGTGAAAAAAGGTACTTTTGAGGATAGAGTGCGCAGGAAAGCAGACAGGGCCAAATTGTGTGGGGCATTTGAAGGGGTTCCAGGAGGCAGTGAGAAGCAGCATCACTTTTCCCCGCTGGCACCTTTGCTGTGGCAGCAAAAGCTGGACGTTTGTCTTTTTTGCTCCAAACAGCGCCGAAAGTGAAAAAAGGTGCTTTTGAGGATAGAGTGCGCAGGAAAGCAGAGAGGGCCAAATTGTCTGGGGCATTTGAAGGGGTTCCAGGAGGCAGTGAGAAGCAGCATCACTTTTCCCCGCTGGCACCTTTGCTGTGGCAGCAAAAGCTGGATGTTTGTCTTTTTTGCTCCAAACAGCGCCGAAAGTGAAAAAAGGTGCTTTTGAGGATAGCGTGCGCAGGAAAGCAGAGAGGGCCAAATTGTCTGGGGCATTTGAAGGGGTTCCAGGAGGCAGTGAGAAGCAGCATCACTTTTCCCCGCTGGCACCTTTGCTGTGGCAGCAAAAGCTGGACGTTTGTCTTTTTTGCTCCAAACAGCGCCGAAAGTGAAAAAAGGTACTTTTGAGGATAGAGTGCGCAGGAAAGCAGACAGGGCCAAATTGTGTGGGGCATTTGAAGGGGTTCCAGGAGGCAGTGAGAAGCAGCATCACTTTTCCCCGCTGGCACCTTTGCTGTGGCAGCAAAAGCTGGACGTTTGTCTTTTTTGCTCCAAACAGCGCCGAAAGTGAAAAAAGGTACTTTTGAGGCTAGAGTGCGCAGGAAAGCAGAGAGGGCCAAATTGTGTGGGGCATTTGAAGGGGTTCCAGGAGGCAGTGAGAAGCAGCATCACTTTTCCCCACTGGCACCTTTGCTGTGGCAGCGAAAGCTGGACGTTTGTCTTTTTTGCTCCAAACAGCGCCGAAAGTGAAAAAAGGTGCTTTTGAGGATAGACTTTTCAGGAAAGCAGAGAGGGCCAAATTGTCTGGGGCATTTGAAGGGGTTGCAGGAGGCAGTGAGAAGCAGCATCACTTTTCCCCGCTGGCACCTTTGCTGTGGCAGCAAAAGCTGGACGTTTGTCTTTTTTGCTCCAAACAGCGCCGAAAGTGAAAAAAGGTGCTTTTGAGGATAGAGTGCGCAGGAAAGCAGAGAGGGCCAAATTGTGTGGGGCATTTGAAGGGGTTCCAGGAGGCAGTGAGAAGCAGCATCACTTTTCCCCGCTGGCACCTTTGCTGTGGCAACAAAAGCTGGACGTTTGTCTTTTTTGCTCCAAACAGCGCCGAAAGTGAAAAAAGGTGCTTTTGAGGATAGAGTGCGCAGGAAAGCAGAGAGGGCCAAATTGTGTGGGGCATTTGAAGGGGTTCCAGGAGGCAGTGAGAAGCAGCATCACTTTTCCCTGCTGGCACCTTTGCTGTGGCAGCAAAAGCTGGACGTTTGTCTTTTTTGCTCCAAACAGCGGCAAAAGTGAAAAAAGGTGCTTTTGAGGATAGACTTTTCAGGAAAGCAGAGAGGGCCAAATTGTCTGGGGCATTTGAAGGGGTTCCAGGAGGCAGTGAGAAGCAGCATCACTTTTCCCCGCTGGCACCTTTGCTGTGGCAGCAAAAGCTGGACGTTTGTGTTTTTGGCTCCAAACAGCGCCGAAAGTGAAAAAAGGTGCTTTTGAGGCTAGAGTCCGCAGGAAAGCAGAGAGGGCCAAATTGTGTGGGGCATTTGAAGGGGTTCCAGGAGGCAGTGAGAAGCAGCATCACTTTTCCCCACTGTCACCTTTGCTGTGGCAGCAAAAGCTGGACGTTTGTCTTTTTTGCTCCAAACAGCGCCGAAAGTGAAAACAGGTGCTTTTGAGGACAGAGTGCGCAGGAAAGCAGAGAGGGCCAAATTGTGTGGGGCATTTGAAGGGGTTCCAGGAGGCAGTGAGAAGCAGCATCACTTTTCCCCGCTGGCACCTTTGCTGTGGCAGCAAAAGCTGGACGTTTGTCTTTTTTGCTCCAAACAGCGCCGAAAGTGAAAAAAGGTGCTTTTGAGGCTAGAGTGCGCAGGAAAGCAGAGAGGGCCAAATTGTGTGGGGCATTTGAAGGGGTTCCAGGAGGCAGTGAGAAGCAGCATCACTTTTCCCCGCTGGCACCTTTGCTGTGGCAGCAAAAGCTGGACGTTTGTCTTTTTTGCTCCAAACAGCGCCGAAAGTGAAAAAAGGTGCTTTTGAGGATAGAGTGCGCAGGAAAGCAGAGAGGGCCAAATTGTGTGGGGCATTTGAAGGGGTTCCAGGAGGCAGTGAGAAGCAGCATCACTTTTCCCCGCTGGCACCTTTGCTGTGGCAGCAAAAGCTGGACGTTTGTCTTTTTTGCTCCAAACAGCGCCGAAAGTGAAAAAAGGTGCTTTTGAGGATAGAGTGCGCAGGAAAGCAGAGAGGGCCAAATTGTGTGGGGCATTTGAAGGGGTTCCAGGAGGCAGTGAGAAGCAGCATCACTTTTCCCTGCTGGCACCTTTGCTGTGGCAGCAAAAGCTGGACGTTTGTCTTTTTTGCTCCAAACAGCGGCAAAAGTGAAAAAAGGTGCTTTTGAGGATAGACTTTTCAGGAAAGCAGAGAGGGCCAAATTGTCTGGGGCATTTGAAGGGGTTCCAGGAGGCAGTGAGAAGCAGCATCACTTTTCCCCGCTGGCACCTTTGCTGTGGCAGCAAAAGCTGGACGTTTGTGTTTTTGGCTCCAAACAGCGCCGAAAGTGAAAAAAGGTGCTTTTGAGGCTAGAGTCCGCAGGAAAGCAGAGAGGGCCAAATTGTGTGGGGCATTTGAAGGGGTTCCAGGAGGCAGTGAGAAGCAGCATCACTTTTCCCCGCTGGCACCTTTGCTGTGGCAGCAAAAGCTGGACGTTTGTCTTTTTTGCTCCAAACAGCGCCGAAAGTGAAAAAAGGTGCTTTTGAGGCTAGAGTGCGCAGGAAAGCAGAGAGGGCCAAATTGTGTGGGGCATTTGAAGGGGTTCCAGGAGGCAGTGAGAAGCAGCATCACTTTTCCCCACTGGCACCTTTGCTGTGGCAGCAAAAGCTGGACGTTTGTCTTTTTTGCTCCAAACAGCGCCGAAAGTGAAAAAAGGTGCTTTTGAGGACAGAGTGCGCAGGAAAGCAGAGAGGGCCAAATTGTGTGGGGCATTTGAAGGGGTTCCAGGAGGCAGTGAGAAGCAGCATCACTTTTCCCCGCTGGCACCTTTGCTGTGGCAGCAAAAGCTGGACGTTTGTCCTTTTTGCTCCAAACAGCGCCGAAAGTGAAAAAAGGTGCTTTTGAGGATAGAGTGCGCAGGAAAGCAGAGAGGGCCAAATTGTCTGGGGCATTTGAAGGGGTTCCAGGAGGCAGTGAGAAGCAGCATCACTTTTCCCCGCTGGCACCTTTGCTGTGGCAGCAAAAGCTGGACGTTTGTCTTTTTTGCTCCAAACAGCGCCGAAAGTGAAAAAAGGTGCTTTTGAGGCTAGAGTGCGCAGGAAAGCAGAGAGGGCCAAATTGTGTGGGGCATTTGAAGGGGTTCCAGGAGGCAGTGAGAAGCAGCATCACTTTTCCCCGCTGGCACCTTTGCTGTGGCAGCAAAAGCTGGATGTTTGTCTTTTTTGCTCCAAACAGCGCCGAAAGTGAAAAAAGGTGCTTTTGAGGATAGAGTGCGCAGGAAAGCAGAGAGGGCCAAATTGTCTGGGGCATTTGAAGGGGTTCCAGGAGGCAGTGAGAAGCAGCATCACTTTTCCCCGCTGGCACCTTTGCTGTGGCAGCAAAAGCTGGACGTTTGTCTTTTTTGCTCCAAACAGCGCCGAAAGTGAAAAAAGGTGCTTTTGAGGATAGCGTGCGCAGGAAAGCAGAGAGGGCCAAATTGTCTGGGGCATTTGAAGGGGTTCCAGGAGGCAGTGAGAAGCAGCATCACTTTTCCCTGCTGGCACCTTTGCTGTGGCAGCAAAAGCTGGACGTTTGTCTTTTTTGCTCCAAACAGCGGCAAAAGTGAAAAAAGGTGCTTTTGAGGATAGACTTTTCAGGAAAGCAGAGAGGGCCAAATTGTCTGGGGCATTTGAAGGGGTTCCAGGAGGCAGTGAGAAGCAGCATCACTTTTCCCCGCTGGCACCTTTGCTGTGGCAGCAAAAGCTGGACGTTTGTCTTTTTTGCTCCAAACAGCGCCGAAAGTGAAAAAAGGTGCTTTTGAGGCTAGAGTGCGCAGGAAAGCAGAGAGGGCCAAATTGTGTGGGGCATTTGAAGGGGTTCCAGGAGGCAGTGAGAAGCAGCATCACTTTTCCCCGCTGGCACCTTTGCTGTGGCAGCAAAAGCTGGACGTTTGTCTTTTTTGCTCCAAACAGCGCCGAAAGTGAAAAAAGGTGCTTTTGAGGATAGAGTGCGCAGGAAAGCAGAGAGGGCCAAATTGTGTGGGGCATTTGAAGGGGTTCCAGGAGGCAGTGAGAAGCAGCATCACTTTTCCCCGCTGGCACCTTTGCTGTGGCAGCAAAAGCTGGACGTTTGTCTTTTTTGCTCCAAACAGCGCCGAAAGTGAAAAAAGGTGCTTTTGAGGATAGAGTGCGCAGGAAAGCAGAGAGGGCCAAATTGTGTGGGGCATTTGAAGGGGTTCCAGGAGGCAGTGAGAAGCAGCATCACTTTTCCCTGCTGGCACCTTTGCTGTGGCAGCAAAAGCTGGACGTTTGTCTTTTTTGCTCCAAACAGCGGCAAAAGTGAAAAAAGGTGCTTTTGAGGATAGACTTTTCAGGAAAGCAGAGAGGGCCAAATTGTCTGGGGCATTTGAAGGGGTTCCAGGAGGCAGTGAGAAGCAGCATCACTTTTCCCCGCTGGCACCTTTGCTGTGGCAGCAAAAGCTGGACGTTTGTGTTTTTGGCTCCAAACAGCGCCGAAAGTGAAAAAAGGTGCTTTTGAGGCTAGAGTCCGCAGGAAAGCAGAGAGGGCCAAATTGTGTGGGGCATTTGAAGGGGTTCCAGGAGGAAGTGAGAAGCAGCATCACTTTTCCCCGCTGGCACCTTTGCTGTGGCAGCAAAAGCTGGACGTTTGTCTTTTTTGCTCCAAACAGCGCCGAAAGTGAAAAAAGGTGCTTTTGAGGCTAGAGTGCGCAGGAAAGCAGAGAGGGCCAAATTGTGTGGGGCATTTGAAGGGGTTCCAGGAGGCAGTGAGAAGCAGCATCACTTTTCCCCACTGGCACCTTTGCTGTGGCAGCAAAAGCTGGACGTTTGTCTTTTTTGCTCCAAACAGCGCCGAAAGTGAAAAAAGGTGCTTTTGAGGATAGAGTGCGCAGGAAAGCAGAGAGGGCCAAATGGTGTGGGGCATTTGAAGGGGTTCCAGGAGGCAGTGAGAAGCAGCATCACTTTTCCCCGCTGGCACCTTTGCTGTGGCAGCAAAAGCTGGACGTTTGTCTTTTTTGCTCCAAACAGCGCCGAAAGTGAAAAAAGGTGCTTTTGAGGATAGAGTGCGCAGGAAAGCAGAGAGGGCCAAATTGTCTGGGGCATTTGAAGGGGTTCCAGGAGGCAGTGAGAAGCAGCATCACTTTTCCCCGCTGGCACCTTTGCTGTGGCAGCAAAAGCTGGACGTTTGTGTTTTTGGCTCCAAACAGCGCCGAAAGTGAAAAAAGGTGCTTTTGAGGCTAGAGTCCGCAGGAAAGCAGAGAGGGCCAAATTGTGTGGGGCATTTGAAGGGGTTCCAGGAGGCAGTGAGAAGCAGCATCACTTTTCCCCGCTGGCACCTTTGCTGTGGCAGCAAAAGCTGGACGTTTGTCTTTTTTGCTCCAAACAGCGCCGAAAGTGAAAAAAGGTGCTTTTGAGGCTAGAGTGCGCAGGAAAGCAGAGAGGGCCAAATTGTGTGGGGCATTTGAAGGGGTTCCAGGAGGCAGTGAGAAGCAGCATCACTTTTCCCCACTGGCACCTTTGCTGTGGCAGCAAAAGCTGGACGTTTGTCTTTTTTGCTCCAAACAGCGCCGAAAGTGAAAAAAGGTGCTTTTGAGGATAGAGTGCGCAGGAAAGCAGAGAGGGCCAAATTGTGTGGGGCATTTGAAGGGGTTCCAGGAGGCAGTGAGAAGCAGCATCACTTTTCCCCGCTGGCACCTTTGCTGTGGCAGCAAAAGCTGGACGTTTGTCTTTTTTGCTCCAAACAGCGCCGAAAGTGAAAAAAGGTGCTTTTGAGGATAGAGTGCGCAGGAAAGCAGAGAGGGCCAAATTGTCTGGGGCATTTGAAGGGGTTCCAGGAGGCAGTGAGAAGCAGCATCACTTTTCCCCGCTGGCACCTTTGCTGTGGCAGCAAAAGCTGGACGTTTGTCTTTTTTGCTCCAAACAGCGCCGAAAGTGAAAAAAGGTGCTTTTGAGGATAGAGTGCGCAGGAAAGCAGAGAGGGCCAAATTGTGTGGGGCATTTGAAGGGGTTCCAGGAGGCAGTGAGAAGCAGCATCACTTTTCCCCGCTGGCACCTTTGCTGTGGCAGCAAAAGCTGGACGTTTGTCTTTTTTGCTCCAAACAGCGCCGAAAGTGAAAAAAGGTGCTTTTGAGGCTAGAGTGCGCAGGAAAGCAGAGAGGGCCAAATTGTGTGGGGCATTTGAAGGGGTTCCAGGAGGCAGTGAGAAGCAGCATCACTTTTCCCCGCTGGCACCTTTGCTGTGGCAGCAAAAGCTGGACGTTTGTCTTTTTTGCTCCAAACAGCGCCGAAAGTGAAAAAAGGTGCTTTTGAGGATAGAGTGCGCAGGAAAGCAGAGAGGGCCAAATTGTGTGGGGCATTTGAAGGGGTTCCAGGAGGCAGTGAGAAGCAGCATCACTTTTCCCTGCTGGCACATTTGCTGTGGCAGCAAAAGCTGGACGTTTGTCTTTTTTGCTCCAAACAGCGGCAAAAGTGAAAAAAGGTGCTTTTGAGGATAGACTTTTCAGGAAAGCAGAGAGGGCCAAATTGTCTGGGGCATTTGAAGGGGTTCCAGGAGGCAGTGAGAAGCAGCATCACTTTTCCCCGCTGGCACCTTTGCTGTGGCAGCAAAAGCTGGACGTTTGTGTTTTTGGCTCCAAACAGCGCCGAAAGTGAAAAAAGGTGCTTTTGAGGCTAGAGTCCGCAGGAAAGCAGAGAGGGCCAAATTGTGTGGGGCATTTGAAGGGGTTCCAGGAGGCAGTGAGAAGCAGCATCACTTTTCCCCGCTGGCACCTTTGCTGTGGCAGCAAAACCTGGACGTTTGTCTTTTTTGCTCCAAACAGCGCCGAAAGTGAAAAAAGGTGCTTTTGAGGCTAGAGTGCGCAGGAAAGCAGAGAGGGCCAAATTGTGTGGGGCATTTGAAGGGGTTCCAGGAGGCAGTGAGAAGCAGCATCACTTTTCCCCACTGGCACCTTTGCTGTGGCAGCAAAAGCTGGACGTTTGTCTTTTTTGCTCCAAACAGCGCCGAAAGTGAAAAAAGGTGCTTTTGAGGACAGAGTGCGCAGGAAAGCAGAGAGGGCCAAATTGTGTGGGGCATTTGAAGGGGTTCCAGGAGGCAGTGAGAAGCAGCATCACTTTTCCCCGCTGGCACCTTTGCTGTGGCAGCAAAAGCTGGACGTTTGTCTTTTTTGCTCCAAACAGCGCCGAAAGTGAAAAAAGGTGCTTTTGAGGATAGAGTGCGCAGGAAAGCAGAGAGGGCCAAATTGTGTGGGGCATTTGAAGGGGTTCCAGGAGGCAGTGAGAAGCAGCATCACTTTTCCCCGCTGGCACCTTTGCTGTGGCAGCAAAAGCTGGACGTTTGTCTTTTTTGCTCCAAACAGCGCCGAAAGTGAAAAAAGGTGCTTTTGAGGCTAGAGTGCGCAGGAAAGCAGAGAGGGCCAAATTGTCTGGGGCATTTGAAGGGGTTCCAGGAGGCAGTGAGAAGCAGCATCACTTTTCCCCGCTGGCACCTTTGCTGTGGCAGCAAAAGCTGGACGTTTGTCTTTTTTGCTCCAAACAGCGCCGAAAGTGAAAAAAGGTGCTTTTGAGGATAGCGTGCGCAGGAAAGCAGAGAGGGCCAAATTGTCTGGGGCATTTGAAGGGGTTCCAGGAGGCAGTGAGAAGCAGCATCACTTTTCCCCGCTGGCACCTTTGCTGTGGCAGCAAAAGCTGGACGTTTGTCTTTTTTGCTCCAAACAGCGCCGAAAGTGAAAAAAGGTACTTTTGAGGATAGAGTGCGCAGGAAAGCAGAGAGGGCCAAATTGTCTGGGGCATTTGAAGGGGTTCCAGGAGGCAGTGAGAAGCAGCATCACTTTTCCCCGCTGGCACCTTTGCTGTGGCAGCAAAAGCTGGACGTTTGTCTTTTTTGCTCCAAACAGCGCCGAAAGTGAAAAAAGGTGCTTTTGAGGATAGAGTGCGCAGGAAAGCAGAGAGGGCCAAATTGTCTGGGGCATTTGAAGGGGTTCCAGGAGGCAGTGAGAAGCAGCATCACTTTTCCCCGCTGGCACCTTTGCTGTGGCAGCAAAAGCTGGACGTTTGTCTTTTTTGCTCCAAACAGTGCCGAAAGTGAAAAAAGGTGCTTTTGAGGACAGAGTGCGCAGGAAAGCAGAGAGGGCCAAATTGTGTGGGGCATTTGAAGGGGTTCCAGGAGGCAGTGAGAAGCAGCATCACTTTTCCCCGCTGGCACCTTTGCTGTGGCAGCAAAAGCTGGACGTTTGTCTTTTTTGCTCCAAACAGCGCCGAAAGTGAAAAAAGGTGCTTTTGAGGATAGAGTGCGCAGGAAAGCAGAGAGGGCCAAATTGTGTGGGGCATTTGAAGGGGTTCCAGGAGGCAGTGAGAAGCAGCATCACTTTTCCCCGCTGGCACCTTTGCTGTGGCAACAAAAGCTGGACGTTTGTCTTTTTTGCTCCAAACAGCGCCGAAAGTGAAAAACGGTGCTTTTGAGGATAGAGTGCGCAGGAAAGCAGAGAGGGCCAAATTGTGTGGGGCATTTGAAGGGGTTCCAGGAGGCAGTGAGAAGCAGCATCACTTTTCCCCGCTGGCACCTTTGCTGTGGCAGCAAAAGCTGGACGTTTGTCTTTTTTGCTCCAAACAGCGCCGAAAGTGAAAAAAGGTTCTTTTGAGGATAGACTTTTCAGGAAAGCAGAGAGGGCCAAATTGTGTGGGGCATTTGAAGGGGTTCCAGGAGGCAGTGAGAAGCAGCATCACTTTTCCCTGCTGGCACCTTTGCTGTGGCAGCAAAAGCTGGACGTTTGTCTTTTTTGCTCCAAACAGCGGCAAAAGTGAAAAAAGGTGCTTTTGAGGATAGACTTTTCAGGAAAGCAGAGAGGGCCAAATTGTCTGGGGCATTTGAAGGGGTTCCAGGAGGCAGTGAGAAGCAGCATCACTTTTCCCCGCTGGCACCTTTGCTGTGGCAGCAAAAGCTGGACGTTTGTCTTTTTTGCTCCAAACAGCGCCGAAAGTGAAAAAAGGTGCTTTTGAGGATAGAGTGCGCATGAAAGCAGAGAGGGCCAAATTGTCTGGGGCATTTGAAGGGGTTCCAGGAGGCAGTGAGAAGCAGCATCACTTTTCCCCGCTGGCACCTTTGCTGTGGCAGCAAAAGCTGGACGTTTGTCTTTTTTGCTCCAAACAGCGCCGAAAGTGAAAAAAGGTGCTTTTGAGGACAGAGTGCGCAGGAAAGCAGAGAGGGCCAAATTGTCTGGGGCATTTGAAGGGGTTCCAGGAGGCAGTGAGAAGCAGCATCACTTTTCCCCGCTGGCACCTTTGCTGTGGCAACAAAAGCTGGACGTTTGTCTTTTTTGCTCCAAACAGCGCCGAAAGTGAAAAAAGGTGCTTTTGAGGATAGAGTGCGCAGGAAAGCAGAGAGGGCCAAATTGTGTGGGGCATTTGAAGGGGTTCCAGGAGGCAGTGAGAAGCAGCATCACTTTTCCCCGCTGGCACCTTTGCTGTGGCAGCAAAAGCTGGACGTTTGTCTTTTTTGCTCCAAACAGCGCCGAAAGTGAAAAAAGGTTCTTTTGAGGATAGACTTTTCAGGAAAGCAGAGAGGGCCAAATTGTGTGGGGCATTTGAAGGGGTTCCAGGAGGCAGTGAGAAGCAGCATCACTTTTCCCTGCTGGCACCTTTGCTGTGGCAGCAAAAGCTGGACGTTTGTCTTTTTTGCTCCAAACAGCGGCAAAAGTGAAAAAAGGTGCTTTTGAGGATAGACTTTTCAGGAAAGCAGAGAGGGCCAAATTGTCTGGGGCATTTGAAGGGGTTCCAGGAGGCAGTGAGAAGCAGCATCACTTTTCCCCGCTGGCACCTTTGCTGTGGCAGCAAAAGCTGGACGTTTGTGTTTTTGGCTCCAAACAGCGGCGAAAGTGAAAAAAGGTGCTTTTGAGGCTAGAGTCCGCAGGAAAGCAGAGAGGGCCAAATTGTGTGGGGCATTTGAAGGGGTTCCAGGAGGCAGTGAGAAGCAGCATCACTTTTCCCCGCTGGCACCTTTGCTGTGGCAGCAAAAGCTGGACGTTTGTCTTTTTTGCTCCAAACAGCGCCGAAAGTGAAAAAAGGTGCTTTTGAGGATAGACTTTTCAGGAAAGCAGAGAGGGCCAAATTGTCTGGGGCATTTGAAGGGGTTCCAGGAGGCAGTGAGAAGCAGCATCACTTTTCCCCGCTGGCACCTTTGCTGTGGCAGCAAAAGCTGGACGTTTGTCTTTTTTGCTCCAAACAGCGCCGAAAGTGAAAAAAGGTTCTTTTGAGGATAGACTTTTCAGGAAAGCAGAGAGGGCCAAATTGTGTGGGGCATTTGAAGGGGTTCCAGGAGGCAGTGAGAAGCAGCATCACTTTTCCCTGCTGGCACCTTTGCTGTGGCAGCAAAAGCTGGACGTTTGTCTTTTTTGCTCCAAACAGCGCCGAAAGTGAAAAAAGGTGCTTTTGAGGATAGAGTGCGCAGGAAAGCAGAGAGGGCCAAATTGTCTGGGGCATTTGAAGGGGTTCCAGGAGGCAGTGAGAAGCAGCATCACTTTTCCCCGCTGGCACCTTTGCTGTGGCAGCAAAAGCTGGACGTTTGTGTTTTTGGCTCCAAACAGCGCCGAAAGTGAAAAAAGGTGCTTTTGAGGATAGAGTGCGCAGGAAAGCAGAGAGGGCCAAATTGTGTGGGGCATTTGAAGGGGTTCCAGGAGGCAGTGAGAAGCAGCATCACTTTTCCCCGCTGGCACCTTTGCTGTGGCAGCAAAAGCTGGACGTTTGTCTTTTTTGCTCCAAACAGCGCCGAAAGTGAAAAAAGGTGCTTTTGAGGATAGAGTGCGCAGGAAAGCAGAGAGGGCCAAATTGTCTGGGGCATTTGAAGGGGTTCCAGGAGGCAGTGAGAAGCAGCATCACTTTTCCCCGCTGGCACCTTTGCTGTGGCAGCAAAAGCTGGACGTTTGTCTTTTTTGCTCCAAACAGCGCCGAAAGTGAAAAAAGGTGCTTTTGAGGATAGAGTGCGCAGGAAAGCAGAGAGGGCCAAATTGTCTGGGGCATTTGAAGGGGTTCCAGGAGGCAGTGAGAAGCAGCATCACTTTTCCCCGCTGGCACCTTTGCTGTGGCAGCAAAAGCTGGACGTTTGTCTTTTTTGCTCCAAACAGCGCCGAAAGTGAAAAAAGGTGCTTTTGAGGATGGAGTGCGCAGGAAAGCAGAGAGGGCCAAATTGTCTGGGGCATTTGAAGGGGTTCCAGGAGGCAGTGAGAAGCAGCATCACTTTTCCCCGCTGGCACCTTTGCTGTGGCAGCAAAAGCTGGACGTTTGTCTTTTTTGCTCCAAACAGCGCCGAAAGTGAAAAAAGGTGCTTTTGAGGATAGAGTGCGCAGGAAAGCAGAGAGGGCCAAATTGTCTGGGGCATTTGAAGGGGTTCCAGGAGGCAGTGAGAAGCAGCATCACTTTTCCCCGCTGGCACCTTTGCTGTGGCAGCAAAAGCTGGACGTTTGTCTTTTTTGCTCCAAACAGCGCCGAAAGTGAAAAAAGGTGCTTTTGAGGATAGAGTGCGCAGGAAAGCAGAGAGGGCCAAATTGTCTGGGGCATTTGAAGGGGTTCCAGGAGGCAGTGAGAAGCAGCATCACTTTTCCCCGCTGGCACCTTTGCTGTGGCAGCAAAAGCTGGACGTTTGTCTTTTTTGCTCCAAACAGCGCCGAAAGTGAAAAAAGGTGCTTTTGAGGATAGAGTGCGCAGGAAAGCAGAGAGGGCCAAATTGTCTGGGGCATTTGAAGGGGTTCCAGGAGGCAGTGAGAAGCAGCATCACTTTTCCCCGCTGGCACCTTTGCTGTGGCAGCAAAAGCTGGACGTTTGTCTTTTTTGCTCCAAACAGCGCCGAAAGTGAAAAAAGGTGCTTTTGAGGATAGACTTTTCAGGAAAGCAGAGAGGGCCAAATTGTGTGGGGCATTTGAAGGGGTTCCAGGAGGCAGTGAGAAGCAGCATCACTTTTCCCCGCTGGCACCTTTGCTGTGGCAGCAAAAGCTGGACGTTTGTCTTTTTTGCTCCAAACAGCGCCGAAAGTGAAAAAAGGTGCTTTTGAGGCTAGAGTGCGCAGGAAAGCAGAGAGGGCCAAATTGTCTGGGGCATTTGAAGGGGTTCCAGGAGGCAGTGAGAAGCAGCATCACTTTTCCCCGCTGGCACCTTTGCTGTGGCAGCAAAAGCTGGACGTTTGTCTTTTTTGCTCCAAACAGCGCCGAAAGTGAAAAAAGGTACTTTTGAGGATAGAGTGCGCAGGAAAGCAGACAGGGCCAAATTGTGTGGGGCATTTGAAGGGGTTCCAGGAGGCAGTGAGAAGCAGCATCACTTTTCCCCGCTGGCACCTTTGCTGTGGCAGCAAAAGCTGGATGTTTGTCTTTTTTGCTCCAAACAGCGCCGAAAGTGAAAAAAGGTGCTTTTGAGGATAGAGTGCGCAGGAAAGCAGAGAGGGCCAAATTGTCTGGGGCATTTGAAGGGGTTCCAGGAGGCAGTGAGAAGCAGCATCACTTTTCCCCGCTGGCACCTTTGCTGTGGCAGCAAAAGCTGGACGTTTGTCTTTTTCGCTCCAAACAGCGCCGAAAGTGAAAAAAGGTGCTTTTGAGGATAGCGTGCGCAGGAAAGCAGAGAGGGCCAAATTGTCTGGGGCATTTGAAGGGGTTCCAGGAGGCAGTGAGAAGCAGCATCACTTTTCCCCGCTGGCACCTTTGCTGTGGCAGCAAAAGCTGGACGTTTGTCTTTTTTGCTCCAAACAGCGCCGAAAGTGAAAAAAGGTACTTTTGAGGATAGAGTGCGCAGGAAAGCAGACAGGGCCAAATTGTCTGGGGCATTTGAAGGGGTTCCAGGAGGCAGTGAGAAGCAGCATCACTTTTCCCCGCTGGCACCTTTGCTGTGGCAGCAAAAGCTGGACGTTTGTCTTTTTTGCTCCAAACAGCGCCGAAAGTGAAAAAAGGTGCTTTTGAGGATAGAGTGCGCAGGAAAGCAGAGAGGGCCAAATTGTGTGGGGCATTTGAAGGGGTTCCAGGAGGCAGTGAGAAGCAGCATCACTTTTCCCCGCTGGCACCTTTGCTGTGGCAGCAAAAGCTGAACGTTTGTCTTTTTTGCTCCAAACAGCGCCGAAAGTGAAAAAAGGTGCTTTTGAGGATAGAGTGCGCAGGAAAGCAGAGAGGGCCAAATTGTGTGGGGCATTTGAAGGGGTTCCAGGAGGCAGTGAGAAGCAGCATCACTTTTCCCCGCTGGCACCTTTGCTGTGGCAGCAAAAGCTGGACGTTTGTCTTTTTTGCTCCAAACAGCGCCGAAAGTGAAAAAAGGTGCTTTTGAGGACAGAGTGCGCAGGAAAGCAGAGAGGGCCAAATTGTGTGGGGCATTTGAAGGGGTTCCAGGAGGCAGTGAGAAGCAGCATCACTTTTCCCCGCTGGCACCTTTGCTGTGGCAGCAAAAGCTGGACGTTTGTCTTTTTTGCTCCAAACAGCGCCGAAAGTGAAAAAAGGTGCTTTTGAGGATAGAGTGCGCAGGAAAGCAGAGAGGGCCAAATTGTCTGGGGCATTTGAAGGGGTTCCAGGAGGCAGTGAGAAGCAGCATCACTTTTCCCCGCTGGCACCTTTGCTGTGGCAACAAAAGCTGGACGTTTGTCTTTTTTGCTCCAAACAGCGCCGAAAGTGAAAAAAGGTGCTTTTGAGGATAGAGTGCGCAGGAAAGCAGAGAGGGCCAAATTGTGTGGGGCATTTGAAGGGGTTCCAGGAGGCAGTGAGAAGCAGCATCACTTTTCCCCGCTGGCACCTTTGCTGTGGCAGCAAAAGCTGGACGTTTGTCTTTTTTGCTCCAAACAGCGCCGAAAGTGAAAAAAGGTTCTTTTGAGGATAGACTTTTCAGGAAAGCAGAGAGGGCCAAATTGTGTGGGGCATTTGAAGGGGTTCCAGGAGGCAGTGAGAAGCAGCATCACTTTTCCCTGCTGGCACCTTTGCTGTGGCAGCAAAAGCTGGACGTTTGTCTTTTTTGCTCCAAACAGCGGCAAAAGTGAAAAAAGGTGCTTTTGAGGATAGACTTTTCAGGAAAGCAGAGAGGGCCAAATTGTCTGGGGCATTTGAAGTGGTTCCAGGAGGCAGTGAGAAGCAGCATCACTTTTCCCCGCTGGCACCTTTGCTGTGGCAGCAAAAGCTGGACGTTTGTGTTTTTGGCTCCAAACAGCGCCGAAAGTGAAAAAAGGTGCTTTTGAGGCTAGAGTCCGCAGGAAAGCAGAGAGGGCCAAATTGTGTGGGGCATTTGAAGGGGTTCCAGGAGGCAGTGAGAAGCAGCATCACTTTTCCCCGCTGGCACCTTTGCTGTGGCAGCAAAAGCTGGACGTTTGTCTTTTTTGCTCCAAACAGCGCCGAAAGTGAAAAAAGGTGCTTTTGAGGATAGAGTGCGCAGGAAAGCAGAGAGGGCCAAATTGTGTGGGGCATTTGAAGGGGTTCCAGGAGGCAGTGAGAAGCAGCATCACTTTTCCCCGCTGGCACCTTTGCTGTGGCAGCAAAAGCTGGACGTTTGTCTTTTTTGCTCCAAAGAGCGCCGAAAGTGAAAAAAGGTGCTTTTGAGGATAGAGTGCGCAGGAAAGCAGAGAGGGCCAAATTGTCTGGGGCATTTGAAGGGGTTCCAGGAGGCAGTGAGAAGCAGCATCACTTTTCCCCGCTGGCACCTTTGCTGTGGCAGCAAAAGCTGGACGTTTGTCTTTTTTGCTCCAAACAGCGCCGAAAGTGAAAAAAGGTGCTTTTGAGGCTAGAGTGCGCAGGAAAGCAGAGAGGGCCAAATTGTCTGAGGCATTTGAAGGGGTTCCAGGAGGCAGTGAGAAGCAGCATCACTTTTCCCCGCTGGCACCTTTGCTGTGGCAGCAAAAGCTGGACGTTTGTCTTTTTTGCTCCAAACAGCGCCGAAAGTGAAAAAAGGTGCTTTTGAGGATTGAGTGCGCAGGAAAGCAGAGAGGGCCAAATTGTCTGGGGCATTTGAAGGGGTTCCAGGAGGCAGTGAGAAGCAGCATCACTTTTCCCCGCTGGCACCTTTGCTGTGGCAGCAAAAGCTGGACGTTTGTCTTTTTTGCTCCAAACAGCGCCGAAAGTGAAAAAAGGTGCTTTTGAGGCTAGAGTGCGCAGGAAAGCAGAGAGGGCCAAATTGTGTGAGGCATTTGAAGGGGTTCCAGGAGGCAGTGAGAAGCAGCATCACTTTTCCCCGCTGGCACCTTTGCTGTGGCAGCAAAAGCTGGACGTTTGTCTTTTTTGCTCCAAACAGCGCCGAAAGTGAAAAAAGGTGCTTTTGAGGATAGAGTGCGCAGGAAAGCAGAGAGGGCCAAATTGTCTGGGGCATTTGAAGGGGTTCCAGGAGGCAGTGAGAAGCAGCATCACTTTTCCCGCTGGCACCTTTGCTGTGGCAGCAAAAGCTGGACGTTTGTCTTTTTTGCTCCAAACAGCGCCGAAAGTGAAAACAGGTGCTTTTGAGGATAGACTTTTCAGGAAAGCAGAGAGGGCCAAATTGTCTGGGGCATTTGAAGGGGTTCCAGGAGGCAGTGAGAAGCAGCATCACTTTTCCCCGCTGGCACCTTTGCTGTGGCAGCAAAAGCTGGACGTTTGTCTTTTTTGCTCCAAACAGCGCCGAAAGTGAAAAAAGGTGCTTTTGAGGATAGAGTGCGCAGGAAAGCAGAGAGGGCCAAATTGTCTGGGGCATTTGAAGGGGTTCCAGGAGGCAGTGAGAAGCAGCATCACTTTTCCCCGCTGGCACCTTTGCTGTGGCAGCAAAAGCTGGACGTTTGTCTTTTTTGCTCCAAACAGCGCCGAAAGTGAAAAAAGGTGCTTTTGAGGATAGACTTTTCAGGAAAGCAGAGAGGGCCAAATTGTGTGGGGCATTTGAAGGGGTTCCAGGAGGCAGTGAGAAGCAGCATCACTTTTCCCCGCTGGCACCTTTGCTGTGGCAGCAAAAGCTGGACGTTTGTCTTTTTTGCTCCAAACAGCGCCGAAAGTGAAAAAAGGTGCTTTTGAGGCTAGAGTGCGCAGGAAAGCAGAGAGGGCCAAATTGTGTGGGGCATTTGAAGGGGTTCCAGGAGGCAGTGAGAAGCAGCATCACTTTTCCCCGCTGGCACCTTTGCTGTGGCAGCAAAAGCTGGACGTTTGTCTTTTTTGCTCCAAACAGCGCCGAAAGTGAAAAAAGGTGCTTTTGAGGATAGAGTGCGCAGGAAAGCAGACAGGGCCAAATTGTGTGGGGCATTTGAAGGGGTTCCAGGAGGCAGTGAGAAGCAGCATCACTTTTCCCCGCTGGCACCTTTGCTGTGGCAGCAAAAGCTGGACGTTTGTCTTTTTTGCTCCAAACAGCGCCGAAAGTGAAAAAAGGTGCTTTTGAGGCTAGAGTGCGCAGGAAAGCAGAGAGGGCCAAATTGTGTGGGGCATTTGAAGGGGTTCCAGGAGGCAGTGAGAAGCAGCATCACTTTTCCCCGCTGGCACCTTTGCTGTGGCAGCAAAAGCTGGATGTTTGTCTTTTTTGCTCCAAACAGCGCCGAAAGTGAAAAAAGGTGCTTTTGAGGATAGAGTGCGCAGGAAAGCAGAGAGGGCCAAATTGTCTGGGGCATTTGAAGGGGTTCCAGGAGGCAGTGAGAAGCAGCATCACTTTTCCCCGCTGGCACCTTTGCTGTGGCAGCAAAAGCTGGACGTTTGTCTTTTTTGCTCCAAACAGCGCCGAAAGTGAAAAAAGGTGCTTTTGAGGATAGCGTGCGCAGGAAAGCAGAGAGGGCCAAATTGTCTGGGGCATTTGAAGGGGTTCCAGGAGGCAGTGAGAAGCAGCATCACTTTTCCCCGCTGGCACCTTTGCTGTGGCAGCAAAAGCTGGACGTTTGTCTTTTTTGCTCCAAACAGCGCCGAAAGTGAAAAAAGGTACTTTTGAGGATAGAGTGCGCAGGAAAGCAGACAGGGCCAAATTGTCTGGGGCATTTGAAGGGGTTCCAGGAGGCAGTGAGAAGCAGCATCACTTTTCCCCGCTGGCACCTTTGCTGTGGCAGCAAAAGCTGGACGTTTGTCTTTTTTGCTCCAAACAGCGCCGAAAGTGAAAAAAGGTGCTTTTGAGGATAGAGTGCGCAGGAAAGCAGAGAGGGCCAAATTGTCTGGGGCATTTGAAGGGGTTCCAGGAGGCAGTGAGAAGCAGCATCACTTTTCCCCGCTGGCACCTTTGCTGTGGCAGCAAAAGCTGGACGTTTGTCTTTTTTGCTCCAAACAGCGCCGAAAGTGAAAAAAGGTGCTTTTGAGGATAGAGTGCGCAGGAAAGAAGAGAGGGCCAAATTGTCTGGGGCATTTGAAGGGGTTCCAGGAGGCAGTGAGAAGCAGCATCACTTTTCCCCGCTGGCACCTTTGCTGTGGCAGCAAAAGCTGGACGTTTGTCTTTTTTGCTCCAAACAGCGCCGAAAGTGAAAAAAGGTGCTTTTGAGGACAGAGTGCGCAGGAAAGCAGAGAGGGCCAAATTCTGTGGGGCATTTGAAGGGGTTCCAGGAGGCAGTGAGAAGCAGCATCACTTTTCCCCGCTGGCACCTTTGCTGTTGCAGCAAAAGCTGGACGTTTGTCTTTTTTGCTCCAAACAGCGCCGAAAGTGAAAAAAGGTGCTTTTGAGGATAGAGTGCGCAGGAAAGCAGAGAGGGCCAAATTGTCTGGGGCATTTGAAGGGGTTCCAGGAGGCAGTGAGAAGCAGCATCACTTTTCCCCGCTGGCACCTTTGCTGTGGCAACAAAAGCTGGACGTTTGTCTTTTTTGCTCCAAACAGCGCCGAAAGTGAAAAAAGGTGCTTTTGAGGATAGAGTGCGCAGGAAAGCAGAGAGGGCCAAATTGTGTGGGGCATTTGAAGGGGTTCCAGGAGGCAGTGAGAAGCAGCATCACTTTTCCCCGCTGGCACCTTTGCTGTGGCAGCAAAAGCTGGACGTTTGTCTTTTTTGCTCCAAACAGCGCCGAAAGTGAAAAAAGGTTCTTTTGAGGATAGACTTTTCAGGAAAGCAGAGAGGGCCAAATTGTGTGGGGCATTTGAAGGGGTTCCAGGAGGCAGTGAGAAGCAGCATCACTTTTCCCTGCTGGCACCTTTGCTGTGGCAGCAAAAGCTGGACGTTTGTCTTTTTTGCTCCAAACAGCGCCGAAAGTGAAAAAAGGTGCTTTTGAGATTAGACTTTTCAGGAAAGCAGAGAGGGCCAAATTGTCTGGGGCATTTGAAGGGGTTCCAGGAGGCAGTGAGAAGCAGCATCACTTTTCCCCGCTGGCACCTTTGCTGTGGCAGCAAAAGCTGGACGTTTGTCTTTTTTGCTCCAAACAGCGCCGAAAGTGAAAAAAGGTGCTTTTGAGGCTAGAGTCCGCAGGAAAGCAGAGAGGGCCAAATTGTGTGGGGCATTTGAAGGGGTTCCAGGAGGCAGTGAGAAGCAGCATCACTTTTCCCTGCTGGCACCTTTGCTGTGGCAGCAAAAGCTGGACGTTTGTCTTTTTTGCTCCAAACAGCGCCGAAAGTGAAAAAAGGTGCTTTTGAGGCTAGAGTGCGCAGGAAAGCAGAGAGGGCCAAATTGTCTGGGGCATTTGAAGGGGTTCCAGGAGGCAGTGAGAAGCAGCATCACTTTTCCCCGCTGGCACCTTTGCTGTGGCAGCAAAAGCTGGACGTTTGTCTTTTTTGCTCCAAACAGCGCCGAAAGTGAAAAAAGGTGCTTTTGAGGATAGACTTTTCAGGAAAGCAGAGAGGGCCAAATTGTCTGGGGCATTTGAAGGGGTTCCAGGAGGCAGTGAGAAGCAGCATCACTTTTCCCTGCTGGCACCTTTGCTGTGGCAGCAAAAGCTGGACGTTTGTCTTTTTTGCTCCAAACAGCGGCAAAAGTGAAAAAAGGTGCTTTTGAGGATAGACTTTTCAGGAAAGCAGAGAGGGCCAAATTGTGTGGGGCATTTGAAGGGGTTCCAGGAGGCAGTGAGAAGCAGCATCACTTTTCCCCGCTGGCACCTTTGCTGTGGCAGCAAAAGCTGGACGTTTGTGTTTTTGGCTCCAAACAGCGGCGAAAGTGAAAAAAGGTGCTTTTGAGGCTAGAGTCCGCAGGAAAGCAGAGAGGGCCAAATTGTGTGGGGCATTTGAAGGGGTTCCAGGAGGCAGTGAGAAGCAGCATCACTTTTCCCCGCTGGCACCTTTGCTGTGGCAGCAAAAGCTGGACGTTTGTCTTTTTTGCTCCAAACAGCGCCGAAAGTGAAAAAAGGTGCTTTTGAGGATAGAGTGCGCAGGAAAGCAGAGAGGGCCAAATTGTCTGGGGCATTTGAAGGGGTTCCAGGAGGCAGTGAGAAGCAGCATCACTTTTCCCCGCTGGCACCTTTGCTGTGGCAGCAAAAGCTGGACGTTTGTCTTTTTTGCTCCAAACAGCGCCGAAAGTGAAAAAAGGTGCTTTTGAGGATAGAGTGCGCAGGAAAGAAGAGAGGGCCAAATTGTCTGGGGCATTTGAAGGGGTTCCAGGAGGCAGTGAGAAGCAGCATCACTTTTCCCCGCTGGCACCTTTGCTGTGGCAGCAAAAGCTGGACGTTTGTCTTTTTTGCTCCAAACAGCGCCGAAAGTGAAAAAAGGTGCTTTTGAGGATAGAGTGCGCAGGAAAGCAGAGAGGGCCAAATTGTGTGGGGCATTTGAAGGGGTTCCAGGAGGCAGTGAGAAGCAGCATCACTTTTCCCCGCTGGCACCTTTGCTGTGGCAGCAAAAGCTGGACGTTTGTCTTTTTTGCTCCAAACAGCGCCGAAAGTGAAAAAAGGTGCTTTTGAGGATAGAGTGCGCAGGAAAGCAGAGAGGGCCAAATTGTGTGGGGCATTTGAAGGGGTTCCAGGAGGCAGTGAGAAGCAGCATCACTTTCCCCGCTGGCACCTTTGCTGTGGCAGCAAAAGCTGGACGTTTGTCTTTTTTGCTCCAAACAGCGCCGAAAGTGAAAAAAGGTGCTTTTGAGGATAGAGTGCGCAGGAAAGCAGAGAGGGCCAAATTGTGTGGGGCATTTGAAGGGGTTCCAGGAGGCAGTGAGAAGCAGCATCACTTTTCCCCGCTGGCACCTTGCTGTGGCAGCAAAAGCTGGACGTTTGTCTTTTTTGCTCCAAACAGCGCCGAAAGTGAAAAAAGGTGCTTTTGAGGATAGAGTGCGCAGGAAAGCAGAGAGGGCCAAATTGTCTGGGGGCATTTGAAGGGGTTCCAGGAGGCAGTGAGAAGCAGCATCACTTTTCCCCGCTGGCACCTTTGCTGTGGCAGCAAAAGCTGGACGTTTGTCTTTTTTTGCTCCAAACAGCGCCGAAAGTGAAAAAAGGTGCTTTTGAGGATAGAGTGCGCAGGAAAGCAGAGAGGGCCAAATTGTCTGGGGCATTTGAAGGGGTTCCAGGAGGCAGTGAGAAGCAGCATCACTTTTCCCCGCTGGCACCTTTGCTGTGGCAGCAAAAGCTGGACGTTTGTGTTTTTGGCTCCAAACAGCGGCGAAAGTGAAAAAAGGTGCTTTTGAGGCTAGAGTCCGCAGGAAAGCAGAGAGGGCCAAATTGTGTGGGGCATTTGAAGGGGTTCCAGGAGGCAGTGAGAAGCAGCATCACTTTTCCCCGCTGGCACCTTTGCTGTGGCAGCAAAAGCTGGACGTTTGTCTTTTTTGCTCCAAACAGCGCCGAAAGTGAAAAAAGGTGCTTTTGAGGATAGAGTGCGCAGGAAAGCAGAGAGGGCCAAATTGTCTGGGGCATTTGAAGGGGTTCCAGGAGGCAGTGAGAAGCAGCATCACTTTTCCCCACTGGCACCTTTGCTGTGGCAGCAAAAGCTGGACGTTTGTCTTTTTTGCTCCAAACAGCGCCGAAAGTGAAAAAAGGTGCTTTTGAGGATAGAGTGCGCAGGAAAGAAGAGAGGGCCAAATTGTCTGGGGCATTTGAAGGGGTTCCAGGAGGCAGTGAGAAGCAGCATCACTTTTCCCCGCTGGCACCTTGCTGTGGCAGCAAAAGCTGGACGTTTGTCTTTTTTGCTCCAAACAGCGCCGAAAGTGAAAAAAGGTGCTTTTGAGGATAGAGTGCGCAGGAAAGCAGAGAGGGCCAAATTGTGTGGGGCATTTGAAGGGGTTCCAGGAGGCAGTGAGAAGCAGCATCACTTTTCCCCGCTGGCACCTTTGCTGTGGCAGCAAAAGCTGGACGTTTGTCTTTTTTGCTCCAAACAGCGCCAAAAGTGAAAAAAGGTGCTTTTGAGGCTAGAGTGCGCAGGAAAGCAGAGAGGGCCAAATTGTCTGGGGCATTTGAAGGGGTTCCAGGAGGCAGTGAGAAGCAGCATCACTTTTCCCCGCTGGCACCTTTGCTGTGGCAGCAAAAGCTGGACGTTTGTCTTTTTTGCTCCAAACAGCGCCGAAAGTGAAAAAAGGTGCTTTTGAGGATAGAGTGCGCAGGAAAGCAGAGAGGGCCAAATTGTGTGGGGCATTTGAAGGGGTTCCAGGAGGCAGTGAGAAGCAGCATCACTTTTCCCCGCTGGCACCTTTGCTGTGGCAGCAAAAGCTGGACGTTTGTCTTTTTTGCTCCAAACAGCGCCGAAAGTGAAAAAAGGTGCTTTTGAGGCTAGAGTGCGCAGGAAAGCAGAGAGGGCCAAATTGTGTGGGGCATTTGAAGGGGTTCCAGGAGGCAGTGAGAAGCAGCATCACTTTTCCCCGCTGGCACCTTTGCTGTGGCAGCAAAAGCTGGACGTTTGTCTTTTTTGCTCCAAACAGCGCCGAAAGTGAAAAAAGGTGCTTTTGAGGCTAGAGTGCGCAGGAAAGCAGAGAGGGCCAAATTGTCTGGGGCATTTGAAGGGGTTCCAGGAGGCAGTGAGAAGCAGCATCACTTTTCCCGCTGGCACCTTTGCTGTGGCAGCAAAAGCTGGACGTTTGTCTTTTTTGCTCCAAACAGCGCCGAAAGTGAAAAAAGGTGCTTTTGAGGATAGAGTGCGCAGGAAAGCAGAGAGGGCCAAATTGTGTGGGGCATTTGAAGGGGTTCCAGGAGGCAGTGAGAAGCAGCATCACTTTTCCCCGCTGGCACCTTTGCTGTGGCAGCAAAAGCTGGACGTTTGTCTTTTTTTGCTCCAAACAGCGCCGAAAGTGAAAAAAGGTGCTTTTGAGGATAGAGTGCGCAGGAAAGCAGAGAGGGCCAAATTGTCTGGGGCATTTGAAGGGGTTCCAGGAGGCAGTGAGAAGCAGCATCACTTTTCCCCGCTGGCACCTTTGCTGTGGCAGCAAAAGCTGGACGTTTGTCTTTTTTGCTCCAAACAGCGCCGAAAGTGAAAAA